>NC_081412.1:590445968-590571703 GCF_030272615.1 Cryptomeria japonica | reverse complement strand
CTGAGGTGATTGATAAACAAACAGATAGGATTATAATTTCTAAAATTTGTCTCGGGAGACAAGTGTAACTGTAACTAATCTTCTACTAAAATTTGCCCCTTAATACTCAAGAAAAGAGAAATCTCTAACAAATATGGATCATGCAAGTAATAGAAGGAAGATATCAAAAGTTTGTGCCTCAAAAGGTAGAATATAAAGAAATTGTCTTCAAAATATGTTATCTATGAAAATTAAAAATAACCTGGTGGTTTTTTGTTTTTAGTATTCAAATAAATAAAGGATACAAAATCTATAGATAGTCTGATGTTTTAGAAGTCTAGGGTTATAAAACAACAAAATTATTAGTTAACTCTTCGTAAGATAGTTGGCTTTTTTACGAATGGATATATGTTTGACGCAAAAAAGCACATTAAAACAGCAAGGTACCAAATCCATGAATAAATGTGTTTTCTTGGAGTTTGAGCACACACTAACCATTATAGAAAGGTACTCACATCCCTACTCACTCTATTGACTAAAGCTAGTTTAGTTTCTAACTTTTTAGTCAATACATGAGGTGCTTCTTAGACATCTTTAGAATCTCCAATTTTTTGGCAAATGGTCTAACCTTTGATTAGAGTCATTTGTAATGAATTTATGAGGTCAACTATAAGAGACTTGTTCTTCATCCACCATTAAGCATTGTTGGAGGAAAAACAAGAGACAAGAATATGTTCACTTGTGAATTGTGTTGGCATTTATGCAAAATGTGAAAGCATAGACAAGGCACTTGAATTGTTTTAACAATGTCACCTATCAGACCTTGTAACATTTTTTGTGTTGATAAAAATTAAGAGGAAATTTGCAAAAGTCGGTATGGTAAATTTTGGAAGATTGAAAAAATAGATCTTATCTTTGAAAATTGATTGACCAATTTTTTTTCCTTTATTTTCAAATAGAAAAAATAAAAAACCATGAACAAAAGTATTAGCTGCCAATCGGAAAAAAGGAATAACTAGAAATAAATAAATAAATTGAAAAATGAAACTGCTACAAACCATACCATATCCATATTTCTTCTTTGATGGCACAATTTCCAACCTGCATGCTAATTACAAAAATGAATCGAAAACATTCATCTCCGCATTAAACGATGGACTAATTACAAACTTAGAAATAAACATGAGCATCTAGAACTTGAGACTCACCCAAATATTGAATAGGAACTTCAAAAAGGATCAAGAAATATACCAGATTGAAGCATGTCCACAATAACTATTTCAAGGAATGGCCAAGGCATGTCATTGTTTAAAACCATGTTTATAATCCTCCCTGCCTACTACATATGGAAGCTTTAGAATAAAAAATAGATATACATCAATACATGAGGATAATGGGATGTTGTTAAACATAGTTACAACCACCCTAGTAGAATTGATTAAAAGAAACTAAAAAGGAAAGAACAAAGCATGTGAATTGTATAACATATAACAAGATCTCATAGGTTACTCATTATAAACTCAAATTAAAAAATAAATGAACTATTATTTAATTTAAAATGCATTATTTATTAAAAAAATAAAATAAGGGTTGTGGCAATTTCCAAATTCTAACATATTTATAATGTTTATAAGTGACCTACAAACAAGTACATATAGAAATTTTAGATGAAAAGGAGAATAAATTTTCCATCCAAAATTACAAAATGAAAAAATTACTTGAAAAGTCATGAGTTAGCCTTTTACATTAATGTTCTACAATTTCAAAATGCTCTTCCAATTTTTGACTGAATCCATAGACTCTACTTGAGCAAATCAATTGTCATCCATAAAAATAATTAGTTGCATTTTTTTCTTTCCAAACCTCTTACACTTCTTTTTGTTAGTTTTGCACTATACAACATCAATCCTTGATTAAATGTAAGCTTCCTCTTATTTTGAACTGACTATATACCTAGCTCAATCACATGTATCTTTGAAATATTCTTCCACCTTCAAAAAACACCTTGAAGAACTCAAATTATTGAATTCTTACCACTTCCATTTGGACTAGTCCCAAGCAAGCTTCTTTTTTGGAATGACTTCAAAAGTTAGTGGTTGTTTTTTACATTAAAATGGTTTTCGTCTACCTTCAAACTTCCCTGAGATGACTCCATTCTTTCTGGTTCATTTTGTCATATGGTTCACATGTTTAATAATTGGCCTCTTGATACATATTTCATATTGGAGGTATTCAAAAGTTGTGGCCTATTCAGTACCATATTTTTCTTAGACATTCTATCAAATAGATCATCTATACATACTGCTTTTATCTATTGTGGTCATATGTACTATTGAATCCTCTATATATATGCTGAAATCCTCATAGGCATGGAGGATGTGACCTTTCAACTTCCTTTTATTTCATAATTTAACACTTTGGAACTTGAGATTTGTTGATCAAATTACAAATGCTATTGTGCAATTGAAATTGGAGTCTAAATTTACAAATTGCAATGCAAGGTGCATCCGTGATATAGGAGATTATCTACATTTTACAACTTGGAGTCTAAAAAACTTCTAGTTTTCACTTTAGGCTTTGTGTAACAATTTGTTACTCTACACTTTGGCATTTGGTGACAATTTACATTTTATATTTCATAAATTTATCAAAGATCAACCCGTACTTTATAGTATTGACATTTGACATACAACTATGACCTATGACATAAAAAAATATCAAAAGTATTAGAATTTTAAACATTGAAATTTAAATTTATATATCAAAAACAAAGATTTAACATTAAATTTCAACTTTAATTTGATAAAAAACTTAATTTTAAATCAATTAAATAAGAAAATAGAAAATTTAAATATTTAATTTTAAATGTTCGAAAATAAAAATAAAAAAATTCTAACTATTAGATTTGAATGTTTTCAAATTAAAACTTTGAAATTTGGCAAAGATGTTTTAAAAGTTTAGATTTGAAATAATTAAATTAAATTTTTTAATATTTAAGAATTTAAATATAACTAGTGAATCAAACTTGCAACACAAGTAAATATATTGCATTAGAAAAAAGATTGCAACATTATTGCTACTAACAAAGTGTGATCCTATAAAAATGACTAAATGTGACATGTGATGTCATTGTCACAAGAAAGAGGAAAGATGCAACACAAATATGACAACTAACTAACCATGACAAGATAGAAGACAAATATGATAGGATAAATCAAGTAGGTTGATACACCCAACAAGATGATAGATTAAGTGACCTTAACACATAGTCTAGAAAACACTCAATCATGTGTTGATGATATTATGAATCATATCTATTAATTGTGTACGACTTTCACATAAGACAAACTAGCAATTTCAAATAGTAAATTCGTGTCATTTCAAATAGTAAATTTGTGTCATGTCAAATGAGCATCATGATCATAGTCTTAGTTATCATCTCAATTGTTATCAACACAACTACTAGAATAAATCTTGATATCATTATAGATTCGGTGGACATGCTAGGGTTTGAAAGAGTACACATCAATGAAAGAGTAAGATCATGAGTAGCTTATGACAAAAATAAAAAGTAAAATAATAAAGTGCTCTAAAATATAATTTTTTCGTCAATGGGCCCTTGGTCTACTGGTGAAGTTGAATGGCTCCAAATGAGCCCACTAGGGATCAAGTCTTGCTGAGTGCAAGGCTCCGACATCATAAGGGATGAGGTTGGGATCGTGCCCCGAGCGAATTTGGCGGAATGGATACCCCTCAGTCCTTTGCTCTTAGCCGAAGAGGTTCAGCCTATTGGCTCATGCCCCCGTATCGGGTGGCAAAAAATACTTTGTGAAGGCCCTAGTGGGCTCCATGCCCTTGCTAGGTTGTCGTGCTCGCAGGTCTGGACCTCCATCAATATATATATATATATATATATATATATATATATATAAAATTTTCAAATAAAAAGTAAAAGATATTAGAAGTATATCAAATATGAAAGTGAAACCTTAATAGTATTTCTGCTCTAGTTCTCTTTTATCTCAATAATGGATCACAAAGTGTGATTCAACAACATTGATACAAACAAATCATACACTATTGAATCTAGAAATTACATGTGTCAATTATTATGGACTTTGGAAATTTGATGTTTTTGACTTAATGGTATATTCAAAGGTGTCTATACTAAACAAAAAAAGAGTAAACAATGAATCTTAAACTTGAAAAAGAAGATAAATATCAATGAAAAGCACACAAAACCTTAGCAAGATCTAAAATAAAATATATAACGATAAATATAAATCTAAATGCCTAAGTAACATCTTAGGGGAATATAGAATGAAAGGGATTCACCAAATATTAAAGGAAAATAACCTTTCCCTAAACTTAATCTAGGTTGATCCAATAAATGCATACACATAAGCATAAATTAACATGGTTTAATAATTGACAACCATAAGAATGATTAATTCACAACTATATGCTAATTATAAGAAATTAAATGTGATAGTAGGTATACTTAGCTCTAGGATTCATGAAAAAGATTAGAATTGAGTAACACTAGAATCAAACTCTTAAGATTGAAAGTGAATCCTCTCTAACTTTATTTAACTTCAAATTTTGTGCAAGATTTGGATTTTTGTTTAGCTTGAGCATGTGCTTATAGATGACTTCTATGATTGTAAATTCATTCTCTATTGCACAAATTTGATCTTGCTACTTGTACACTTTTGTTTGTCAAATTTCTTGATATTTACTTTTCTAAAAAGGTTGGTAGTATTTATGAATGAATTTAGAAGGATGTTAGATTGCAAATGTACAAGTTCTTCCAAGTCAATCTTTAAAATAGACTTTTTTAACAATCATGCTAATGATTGATAACCAACAAGCAATAATGTAAATATCATAATATCAAAGATAATGCTATTCTTTTAGTATTGCATTATTCTTCTAGTGGTTGCTCTTAAAAATCTAATGATCTAGGATGAGAGAGAGCTTATCAAAGGTTGACAAAATGTAATTGCGATTGAATTTCTTTAAATATAGATACACAACAATAAATCACATAAACATGTGTTTAATTATCTCACAATAGCTAGTGAAATGGATAGTAGTCAATAAAATTTAAGAGTCAAACCCACAAATGTAAGATCAATCCTACACTTGCAAGAATAACATAAGATAATAGAACAATGAAATCACACAAACATATGTTTAGTTAACTCACAATAGCTAGTGAAATAGACATTAGTCAATCAAATTTAACTTTAATTTTAAAATTTTAAAAATCAAATTCACAAATGGAAGACCAGTCTTACACTCTCAATGAAATCTATAAAAAAACTAACTCTCTTGAATCTAAATCCCTTCATTCATTTATATTTAATTGTATAGATACAAAGCTAAATAGAAATGGACTTGGGGTCTGCAAGTTTCATTATTACACCGAAATTATTTTGGGCGAGTGTGTCCATTCCATTACAAAGAGGATTTAACGAACCATTTTCAAGGCTTGCATCTTTTTAGTCAAGCCAGTCATACAGCATGAATGCAATTCGACCTCTTTTTTAATCCAATATTGGGCTCACTATATTAGCGAAGAACATGTATTCTTGGGAATCAGAATGCAGGGCAGCCATCAACAGTGATGCCCTTAGCTGTAGGGCAGGTGGCCAAAGGGCAGTGCTCACCATTGGTGCCCCACCAGAGGACGCTTTTGTTCTCAAGTCCCACTGTAAAATACAACAATACTGCCATGAATGCCACCCCTGCATCCAGGGCCCCTGACAGCACATAGTTGTAGCGCTGCCACCATGCCTTTCTGTAGCGGAAGACAAAGAAATTGAAGATGGTTCCCACGGTGATCCATGATGCATAATTTACACTAGTCGCTGGAGGCATATTAGCCGTCGATCCCAACAACACTGGCATATTGATGAGAGGAATCCATGTCACAGTTGGGAAGGCTTTATGCAGCACCCAAACAATTACGGGAGCAAGTAATCCCCCTAAGAAGAACCAGTTCAGTTGGGGATAAACTCCAAGTGTGCCAAATATTCTTTTGGGACCTACTAGACCCCATATGACCGAAGCATCAAAAAATACACGGTCACCTGGGCATGTCCAGGGGCTGTCTGGAGGGAGAAGAGACTCTTGGCATATGTTCTCTATGGACTCCAGCAACCACCATGCAACTCCCAGGTTCACCGTTCCAGCCACTATTGTGCCAATAAACTGCATTTTAACAGACAAGCTTATTAGGATGCCATTACTATTAAAACCCATGCCCTGCAACTACTTGTTTGTTACTTATCAGAGATTAGCATATTTGACTGTATTAATGGTCATAGTGAATACTTCAGTTGACCTTAAGAACTTGAACTTGAACTTGAACTCTATTTGATGGTGACAGTAATTATTCGGATTGATGAGTTTTGACTCCATTCATAATAGATAGGGTCAAGCATAAGCCTTATCTTTTAAAAAGCATGATGTTTCCACAGTATAATATCAATTTATCACAGAGTTCTGAATTAGATTGTGAAGTTTTTTAATATCAGCATTTCAGACCATCACGATGAGATACCCAAAAGGGGAATCTCTTATTAAAAAAGTAAAAACAGAAGATGTGGGTTTGTTAATTTGCTAAGTGACCAGATTCATTGGGTCTACTATTTGGGTTTTTCCTTACATTATCTGAGGAATCTAAGGCATTGAGGATGACAGTCAAATTAGGTTATGAGTAAAAACTAAATGGCAAAGAGCATGGCTATTCTGTATATTAAAATATAGTTAGCAGAAGTGTGGGGACGTGATGCAGTTCCTGTTCTAAACATTGATGAATATGAAAATCCAAGCTGTAAAGGAGAGGGTATTATAGAAAATACCTGCACAAGAAACATGGAGCGAGGTGGGATTTTCATATAATGCCCCAACTTGAAGTCCGACAAGAATGAAACCGCCTGACTCATACTCATGTACCCATAAACCTTAAAGCAAACGTTGGCAATGGGTTTTCCAGGAAGAATGTATCCCATTATGTATTCCGTAATTATGTTCAGCCCTGGTGTCTGTACAGCAACTTGAATTAGGATCTTTCATGAATTGATAGAATATACAACAGATTAACAACCATAACCATCTTTCGTCAATATATTTCAGTTTTACCTGATTAGTTGTGGCCGTTATAACACTGATGGGTAAAGTGAAAAGGGATGCTAAAGCGCAAGCCAAGATTAAACCCCACCATGGAAGCTGCACCTGTTCCTTGTAAAACTGGCACAGTGCAAAGGAAACAGCCAAAGTAGCAATCAAGAGTGAATAAAACCACCATTGTGGGATGTCTTCATACTTGCGCATCAATTTAGTATGGATATCTGGTGGACTGCTTCTAGATGCTGTGGCCCGTTGCCATATTTCCCTGAGCAGAGAACATCAACAAACAAACATTTCTGTGTCAAAAAGAGAATGCAAAATATTGGGCACCCTGAAGACAACCATAAAACCTTCTTACCAAAAACCTACCTTCCGTAGAAAAGAGAAGCATGGGTAATTGTGGAAGCTATGGCTGCAAAACCAAATCCATAGCTCAAAGCAAAAAACACGCTCAAATGTATCTGACCATTTTCCTCGTAGGCTGCATGATCCAGCTGAAATCGGTTGTTCACGATAGCTGTAATATTGTAGTTCTGGCCTTTAGCATTAAATAAGTGTGAGCTAAAAATAGGAAAGTTCTTGGCGTTGTATGTATTAGTCCCCCAATAAGCCAGAGGCATAGCAAAGTATACCACCAGGAAATAGCCGACAAATACATTTACAATAGCAAAGAATGGAGAAACCAAAGGACTGAAGAGAAATGCTGCTATTGCGCTCCAATCCAAAGCAAAAGCACCAAATCCCAGCCCTCTCATTCCAGATCCAATCTGCTGTGCTGTCACTGAACGAGGCCAAATCCAACACACCCATGATATGCTCGACAGGGTGGAAAAAAGATACCCAGGAAATACGTAGTAACAAAAGCTGCAGGTCATTGCAATAAAGAAGAATTTCCCACGAGACATGCCCTTCCCATCGTGCTTCTCGTGCAATGCCCTGAAAACACCAATTCAAGCGGTGTAATCCAGCAAGAAAAGCAAGTAAAGAATTAATATCAATAAATGACTTAACAGATCGATTCAGGCAATGTAAGAGTACAGCCCACTGAGAATGGACAAGAGGAACATCTCCAAAAACATAAGAAAGAAAAAAGATTAAAAGTTCTTCGCCCACTACAGAACAGGCTAAAGTAATTTAGCTTTATGAGAAACTGCAGTCACACCACCATTACGAATATTGTCCACCAAGACTGAATCTTTTAAAGAAAATGAAACTTATTATCAGAACAGCCTCATATAATAAGATCCAGTAATAAACAGTACAGAAAACCGAGGAGGAGCTTATGAATAAATGAAGGAAGTAATGAATTTTAATGACATCTATGAGACTGGCAATCTGACTAATCTTTGATAATTTTATGCTATTTGTATGCTCCCTTTTATATTACGAATCTTAATCAAGAAGCAGTTCTGTAAAGGCTTGTATCTTCAAATAGCTCATGTAGGTGGGTCAGTAATTTTGCGAAGGCCTGCATCTTCAAATAATTCATTTAGACTACCCACCTATTCGGTAACTGATAATCGAATCTGATGAGATCATGAGAATATCTGGATCTTAATAGGAATCACCCACAATTTGATAATAATCAATAATATCATCAACTAAGCAGCTAAACAGAGGATGGTGAGTTATACCTGAAGAGAGAGACCTGGACCAGGGTGGAAGGCCACCACATATGTGCAGGCTCTACAACATACTTCCTCAGAAGCCCAGCCCATCCATATCCCAAAACCTGCACTACACCAAGGATCATCAAAAAACCATATGGTTAAAAACATGAAATTTTTCAAAAATATAGAGTAGAATTACCTGGGTAGTGATGATGATGAGCCAACTAGCCACAACCGAGATGTCTCTGTGGTAAAAGGCCTTGATGATATTAACAATGCCCACAGCATAGGCAGATCCATTGCCAAAGGCATAGCCTGCGTTTGCAAAGATTGTAATGAGAACATGCTCTTTCATATTGAAAGGGCCAGGATTCAACGAGAAGTGACCCAAAAGAGGCACTCTGTATTTTGTAGTGGGCAGAACCGAAGCCATGAAGCGTCCAATGGGAAGAGCTGCTACCTGCACTGATATCTGTGTAATAACCAGAGGCTCTGTCCTGTACCCAAAGAACTGATTCAGAAAGGACAGTGTTATGCAGGAGAGCAGCCCCAAAAACCACATTCGAAAAGTCCATACTGGAATTGAAGGATCGTCGTCTGTGCTCACAGTGGAGGCCACTTGTTCCACTGGAGAATTCTCCTCCTCTTCTTTTTTGCCATTCTCCATCTCCCCTTTTCTTTCAAATTCCATCATCTTTCTTTTTCTGTTCTTTCACTCTGCAGATGTGAAAGCTTACTGATTCTCGCTCATTTATTAATGTGATCGGCTCACTCTAGCTATAAATAAAGTTTGAGCACAGATCACGTCCGACGGATGATTTGCACACGAGTTGAATTGGGAGACTCGTTTCGGTATAGTTGGAAAGATAATTTCAGGGTCAAAGGACAAACATTAAAATAATCAAATAACTCAAATCGAATTCTAATAACCCGTTTCAGATCTGCTGAAAATAGAAATTTGTACCCAATGTCCACACGAATTGAAATGGAGACTTGGTTCAGTATAGTTGGCAAGATATTTGGGATTTTACCCCCACCTTTACTGAATGAATGATAGATGATTGTTTACAAATTCCTTAATGTGAAAGCATTTACGAACCTAACTCGCTTCGCCAACAAAGAGCTATCAGGTTCCAAGCTGGCCTCACTCTGCGGTAAGCGGGAGTCACTGGGTCTTAAATTTGATGGCCGTATGGCCCTGTTTATGAGTCCTAGGGCTTAAATTTGAAGGTCATATGGCCCTGTTTATGAGTCCTAAGGTTTAAATTTTATGGTCGTATGGCCCTTTTTATGGCATCTGTTTATAGGTCTTGCGATTTAAATTCGATGGCTGTATGACTGTATTTACACATTTATTTTACAACACAAGACTATCACATGGATGTGAGGTTTTTATCAAAAGGCTGATTTTCAAATTGAGATCTTAGGTAAAACAATTGAAAGGAAGCAAAGGTGCAACATACACTTCTGACATGGATTTATGAGAGGAGATATGTGAAAGGAAGCTAAGGTGCGGAAAATGCTTCTTAACACTAATCTAGTGGGGGAGATAGTGATCTCAGGTAAAACAATTGAAAGGAAGCAAAGGTGCAACATACACTTCTGACATGGATTTATGAGAGGAGATATGTGAAAGGAAGCTAAGGTGCGGAAAATGCTTCTTAACACTAATCTAGTGGGGGAGATAGTGCAATGTTTTTTTTTTTACAATCTTTAACTATCTTAGAATAAGAAATACATTCACAAGGAGATGATGAACATGCATAAAGATATATAATAATCGACACAAAATATATCATAGCGAAAACCCTTTCAAGAGAAAAAATCCCCCACTCCAAAATCACAATTGTTTGTATTATTGAAACAATAGTTACAATACAATAGTAGTACATTGTTCCTTCTATAAGAGCCTTCAACAATCAATCCAACAAACACTCTAAATTGATTTCAACAACATAACACTTCACCTACAAACATAACATATATAATACTCTCCAAGGCTACCTTATAGAGAGAAATACAGCGCAAGAGGTAGCTTCTAGATGAAGCAAGAAAATGGGGTTGTGCAAAACATTGGGCCCTTTTTTCAGCCATTAAAAAAGCATGCAAATGACACATGTACACTTCCAAATGACTCCCCATTCAAACCTCCTAAGTTGGGCACCCAAAATTTACTATTTTGAGGTGTGACAAATGCTCTTACACATCTTATAGCTGTCATAACTT
Source organism: Cryptomeria japonica (assembly GCF_030272615.1). NCBI lineage: Eukaryota > Viridiplantae > Streptophyta > Pinopsida > Cupressales > Cupressaceae > Cryptomeria > Cryptomeria japonica. The sequence goes on along the minus strand of NC_081412.1, from coordinate 590,560,751 downwards.
ACAACACTTACAATTGTAAGAGATTTCGTCATAACTGACTAATTTTAGTTGATTTTCTTACAATTTGCCATAACCCACCTTAGGCACTCACCTTCTCCATGCAAAGGTATCTCTTGCCACTTGTCCATTTGTCATAGAATCTGTCATAGGTTGCCATATGTGTGTCATAGAATCTTGTCATAAAATTGTCATAACATGACACTTGACAAGATCCTCAAAGTGGGATGCCTACCTCCACATATGCAACATATGTGTCATGCAATCATCGCCAAGTACGATGCCACCAAGCTTGTGGGTCCCACTAGATGACTAGACATTTGTAGGCAATTAATAAATTAAAATAATAATTAAATATAACAAAATCAATGTTAGGAACGCAAAGGCTAAGACACCTTAATCCCAATAACATGTGCAAGTTTAAACTAATCATGTAGTCAAAAGGAAACAAACACAATGTAATATACAATAATGTAGTGATTTACATGGGAAAAATTGTTTCAAAAGAGAAACCCACAATCAAATGTAACTCAATTTATTAATAAAAAGTTACACTACCCTTGCAGAGTCTAAGTCTTCATAGGATTATCGCTAACTAAAGATTTGGAATAAGTATAGAAGTGTAAATCCACCATTGAATCCTTCATGTCAAATATTCAATATATAGAAGTGATACTAGATATATGAAACAATCAAATGGTAATTACAAAACCATAAGCTAAAACCACCCAAATTGTGGCACTTATATCCCTAGTTAAAAGTCCAACACCCAAATTCTAAGATAATTCCACATGCTACAATTCATATAATCCATCTCTTTTTTTTAACACAATCTTGTAAGATAGATGACATTTTGTGGCTATAGTGGGCATAGAACTTTAAGGGAGAGATCTTCTAGGAGGTCGAGGTTCGGGAAACCACTAGACAATTAGTTGGTAGTCTTTTATATTTGACACACACTCATACCACGTTCACTATTGGGCGTGTCTCTCACTTTTCACATGAAACTCATGAGATTCATTGGAAGGTATCCAAGCACAATTTGAGTTATTTTGGGGCATCAGACATTATAGAATTCAATACACACTAGGAGCTTCATAGATAGTAGGCTTCATCAACTCATATTGGGTAGGTGACATTGACTCATGGAAGTCCATTTTTAGTTTTTCTTTTTCCGTCTTTCTATTCTAATCACATGGTCTTACAAGATAAAAAACCACTATTATATTATCATCCATTGAGGTTGAGTATCAAGGTGTAGTTCTTGCTAACCAAGATGTTATATGGCTTTGATAACTTATGAGAGTTGGGTTTACAACTTAATCATCCTACTTTTATTTGGTCTAATAGCCATTCACATTTCATGTAACAGTGGTGCATCATGGGATGAAACGCACAAAGATTCACATGCATTTTATTTGACAACTTATCCATGATGGTGTTCTCTCCTTAGAGTATTTGTCTACTTAGGAGTAGGTTGTCAAAATTTTCACTAAACCTTTATGATTGCCTATCTTGAGCTGTAATGTATTATTGGGGTGAATGAAGTTATCGTTTGGGGATCTTTAGTCCTCCTTTCTTTGTATTTAACTCTCTTTTTTTATAAGTCTTTCCCACAAGGTTTTCCCCTTTACTCCATTTCTGAGATACTTTTATTTTTTAGATGAGTACCACATCACGCCTTATTATTGAGACTTTCTTTTCAATTATTTTCTCTCTAAGTATCATTGAAGGGGGTGTATTACTATCAAAATATATATTATACATCTATTTTACATTTATTTAGTTCCTAGACCTAATGGACCTATTCACATTAGCTTAAGTTCACTTAATGGTTTATTTCTCTCACCTCATATACACTTGGCACATGATATCACATTTGTCCCAAGTATTCTACATGTGCCACTCCTCTTAGAGGGTTAATCAATATTTCACTCTCACCTTTCTACTTCCTACTTATCCTACATATCCAAGGATCTTCTTTGTACATTTCATATATTTTCATGATGTTTTTTTGGTATTTTGTGTGTACATTCATTTTATTGCTAGTTCAACAATCCACACTAACATAAATGATCCATATTTAAGGATTATATATAAAGATAATTATAGTTCTATGCAAAATATGAGACAAAGGATGCATCTAGATCCCTTATTTTATATTCAAAAGCATCAAAATTTGAACTTAAATTGGTTTTAGTTCCAAAGCTAAGTATACTCTTGCTTTATAATTAATTTTTAAAAATAACATTTATTTCTAAATTATATAGTCTTAGCCATAAGTGATTTAATCTAGGTTTTTGATTACGGGAAAAACAGGTTTTGAAGGGATCCTGAAACCCTTTACAAAAGATCCTTAAAAGATAATAGCATTAAGAAACATGAAAGACATACTGCCAATTCCATGCATTAAGATTTAATCTGGGTTGATTATTTCTAATTCCATGCATTTTATTTGATTAACCCACATTAACACTAAACATCCATAATGAACGCAATCCAAAAGTATAATCATCTCTCAAAATTATTTGCTTGATGGAAGTAGTTGGCAATGATTTAATACCACATGGTGATGTGTCCTTCATTATTGAGTATAGCTATGTTATTGGTATTTCAATTTCATTGTTTCCTATTTATGATCTTGAGTGTGCATTTTGGTTTAAGGAAATATTTTATAGATGTGTTCATGCACTATTTTTTTATGTATCTATATATAAGTATGTACTAATGATGAATTATCGAGCCCCTTCCCATTATGAAGGTCTATTTGATAGGATGCTTGTTTGCTCATTATTCCATACCAAAATGCCTTATGTTTGAGGTAATTTCTCCATAAATTTTTATATCAACTTTGTTGTTTAGATTTACAACACATGCCTATTTTTTTTTCAAATTGGGGACCCTTTTCTTGATAGAGTTAATTGCTGAGTTACATTTATGTTATCCTTCCTTGCTTATGCATAATAAGTTGCATTATATTCATACCTTATCATTCGTCACATTTTGTATTCTAGATGATTTGTTCACTCTATTACTTTGCTTTGTTAGATTTCATTGCATTGCACTTTGTTTTCACAATCCTATTGCTTGCATTTACACAATGTTATTTTATCATAGGTTGTAGCTTATCATAATTTATTGAAGTTTATTAGACTATTTTGTCACATACTATTGTGTGTCAAGTTTGTTTGCATCTATTGGTCACTTTCATGTGCAATTTTGAACTTGCACATATCAATTTTGCCAAAACTATTCAACATTTAAATATAGTTTTGTATTTGAACTTCAATTTTACATAGATTAAATCAATCCTTCTAATTTTTGTGAGGGTTAGAAATCTTATGAAATGTGATTCTTTTAAATCATTTTAATATGATTGCATTTAAAAATAGTATAAATTACTTTAATATACTTGTAGAAGTTAGATTTATTGGATTTAAAATGAACCTTTGAATTCAAAATATAAAGCGCATATTTGAGTTTGTTGTAATTTTTGAAGTTGTAAATTTAACTTAAACATTTTGATATTTTTTGATAGGTTAAACATTTTGATATTTTCTTTGTCCTTTTTGAAGGTAATTGTAAGTTTTATTCCAAGCCCAAGTTTGAAAGGAATAGGGTGAAATAGTCAGCGATCTAAAAAATGCAAGGATAGTTGCAATGTGTAATTCATTTCTAGTTTTTGGAACATCACAAATTGTAAATTTTTCCCCAAATCTATGAAGCCCACATACAAGTTGCAAATTGCAAGTTGTTTCTTGAAACCTAGAATATATAAAAATTTTCCTAAAACCCAAAATGTAAATGTAATTTTTCCCAAAATCCGAAGTTCTTGTACACAAGCATATTGTAGGTTGTTTTCCCACCCTTAACCTTAGGGAAAAAAGTAAGGTGGTGATAATGGTAGTTCAAACATTGGTATACAAAATGGATTTAGTGGAAGGTGATATAAAATTTGAGGCAAATACATAATTATAGAGGTTCTCACTTTTCACCAAATCTTTTTACTATTATGGTTGAAAGGCTAGGAAGGTTACTAATGTGGATGAGAGTCATTGAGAGTATTTAGGGTTGGCAAGTGGCAATATATTTTGATTCTTATTCTCGTCTTCAATTTGTAGATGATATTGCATTAATGGCTATTTCTTATTTTTTGCGAGGCAACCAATTTCAAGATATCTTTGGATATATATATATATATATATATATATATATATATATATGAATTATTTGAGTCAACAAATTAATAAGAGAATCAAATATTTATTTTTTAACACCCCTTTGGAAATTCAACAAAGAAGTGCCTTTATTTTTCAATTCAAGGTAGAGAAAATTCCCATGGAATATCTTGGCATTTTAGTTACCAATCGATCTTCCTAGTTACCTCCATTGGAAGCAGATTCTTGACAAGTTCATATAGAGGGTTAATCATTAGGCTTTCAATTGGTTATCTTTTGTTGGTTTTCTTACCCTTCTAAAATCAATGCTACAAGCTCTTCCTATCTATAGATTTATCGTGATTTATGCTAGACTAAAACGTTTTTAAAATAATTTGGTTCTCTATCTATTTGGGCAAGGAATTTGGATTCTCATAAGTAGAATGCTATTAGGTGGAATTGAGTTTTTAGACCTAAGTAGAATGAAATTCTTAATATTAGGGATTTTGAGTTTACTAGTCAAGCCTTGGTTGCTAAATTTTTTTTAGAGATGGCGTTGGCTATAAAATCATCCTTGGGCCAAACTTCTTCACCATATGGTGTTGTTGTAGAGGCAATTTCAAGAACAAGTTTGGTTGGTGAAGGGAGCATCTCTTGTTAAGCAAGGATTTTTCTAAATTGTAAATTTAGGGACAATGCTCTTTTTTGAATAGATGCTTGGGATCTTTATCATCTAAAATTCTCACTTCCTTTCTCCATCTTCTAATATTGAGTAAGGTTCTTTTAGAAGTTGGTTGGTCTATATTTTTAGATTTCAAGTCTTCTCAAATGGTGGGGGGAACTTGTATTTACTATTAGAAGGATTTGAGTTGGTGGTTAGTAGGAGGTGATTTGAATGATTGAGTTGTTCTTTGTTCTATTTTGACAAATTGACCTTTTCCTGGAGGGGTTTGATCCCCTTTTCTATGGTTTCGATCCAAAGGGGGTTTATTTGCTATCTCATGGATACCAACTCTTAGAACATGAAAGAAACATGGGTACACGATTTTTCCTAGTGACAAAATCATGGAATAAATAATGTTGACTAAAATGTAACTTCTTTTTTCGCTTCTTAGTCAAAATAAATGTCTCAGTTGGGACAACCTAAGAGAATGATGTTTCCAAGGTTCTTCTAAATGTGCTCTTTGTGGGGTTAGTGAGGAGTGTGCATATCATCTTTTCTTCAAGTGTTCCTTTTTTAAGGCCTTTGGTGGTAATGATGACACATTTGAAATCAACCCTTTTTCATGCTACCTCTTTAACTGAATTTTGGGCTAGCTTGGGTGACCTCTTGCTTTGACCTTTATTTTGTTAGTTGCTTGGGACTTGTGTCATGTTTTCATTTTGGAAATTTTGGCTAGAAGGAAATCATTAGATTTTCTAAGGTTTTAAATTTTATTGGGTTTATTTAGCAAAATATTTTAGATTTAGTTATAGATGTAGTACTACCTCCTCCTAACAATCTAATTTTAATAAAATTAGATTCGAGACATTTGAATATTTCTACTAATATTAATTCTAGGATTAAATCTTTGAATAAGGTGAGTAAAGCTAGTAAATGATCTCCACCACATAGATTTTTTAAAATTAATATAGATGGTTCTTCATGAGGCAATTTGGGAGTTGCAGGGATTGATTGGTGGAGTTGGAATGGATAGTGCCAGTTCAATTCAATTATTTTTTTCTTTACCTATTGGGATCAATACTAATCAAATTGAGGCTTGGGCTATCCTACTAGTGATGAAGAATGCTTGTGAACTAGATTGGAAAATATTATTTGTGAGATAAATTCATGATTTAGGTTTCTTTTCTAAATAGGGAGAAAGTTTCAAAGTCTTTTTGGAGATTGGCTTTGCAATTTATTCCATCTCTTTTATTCATGTTTCTAAAGAGTAGACTGTTTTTGCTAATTGTTTGATTAAATTGGTGTCTAATGTTGATAGCAACTAGAATGTTATGGATTGGAGATCTCTATCTTTAGCTCATTCTTTACAATTTCTAACAATTCTTCGAAATGATTTGGATTGATAATTATTTCTATATTAAGGTTATCTAAACTTTGATTTTACAATTTCTTCTAAATCTTAGAAATGGATCTCTAATAAACCTCTTTGAATTTTTACTCCATAAAATCTAATAACATTTGTCAGTATTTCAGATCTTTTTGTATTTTTTCGAAAATAAAAAAATTATTATAAATATTTGTGGAGTTCAAATCCATTACACCTTTTGTGGCAAGTGTGCATTGGTTGACTTGCATACGAAGTAAAGAGCATGCGAATACCACACAAATAGAAGTCAACAAATTGTGATTTCATAGACCACCGCAAAAATAGACTTTTTTGTTGTTGTTGTTGGCAATGCTTAGTTTCACATGGACAAAGCCGACCAACTTTTTAGAAATTGAAATATCACCTCGCAACGCCGTACACACGAACGATATGATCCAAATGGTTTTTTGAAGGATTTATTTGGGCCCTAGTGCCCGGAGGATACCTACTAATATCACCTTGAAATATTCTACATTAAAATGGATTTGATACTTCTGTCTTTTATTTGTGGTTGTAGGTTTAATTCATGTTGACATACTCACAAAGAAGCATATTAGAAAGAAATTTTGAAGATTTTACAATTTGGGATATAATTCAAAATCTTAGAAAATTTGAATCACATAAAATTGTAAATAGAATATAGATTATTGAAACGAGGATGGAGTTATAAGTTTAAAGATGAAAATTATTTTGAGGATGATAAATTTGTTTCATAAAAAGGGAGTACTAAAACACAAAATTGTAAATGTGACATTTTTTTGAATGTGTAAACGTGTAAATATTTATTTTTGAAATAAGTTGGAGAGGAAATAATTGGACAAAAAGTGTTGAATGCGAAGGGACAATCACGACTCTTCTCATTTTGTTATTTTGTGATGGATTTCGAGGGAAAACTGTTTGTATTTTTATCTAAGTTTCCTTTATATACTTGTGTAATTGCTCAGTTGTATTCACATGGAAATTCATTAGGGTTTGCAATGGTTGAACATAAATGATTTAACTACTATTTGCTTCTATTTTTGTAAATTTTATTTTGTTCAATGTAATTTTTCAACCTCTAAATCGACATTCTTTCTACTTTTCTTATTTTCTTAGTTCAAAGGATGTTGTTGAAATCTTAATAATGTGTTTATGCCACTTGCATTTGACCACTTGTGGAGTGCCTTGTGTGATGGACTAAACTTGTATGTTGATTTTAATTCACTAACTTTCTCACATGTTATCTTCCTTTGAAAATTATAGTAGCTCAAATTAGGATTATCGATAACTAATTTGGTCCAGAGTTCAATTTAAATGTCTATATCATCCATTCATAAAATGATACATAAGAAGGGAATGTTAGGGACCTAAACGCCCCTAATAAGAAATGCATTCTAAAGCGTTGTATTTTTTATTCAAAAATAGATCTAGCCTTAATCCAGGAAACAAAACTTAGTCAATCGGAAATTAGAATCTTCAGGAAGAAATTGGGTTTTCTAGAATTGGATGCAATACCTGCATTGGGAGCCTCTGGAGGCTTGGGAATCATATGGGACCCTAGGCAGATTATAGTCAATTTGGTAGCCAGTAATGAGAATTGGATGGTTGTCGTTGTCAGACTTTTGAGCTGCAATTTAAACTTTATTCTTTTTAATGTTTATGGTCCAGTTTTGACACATGAGAAAACAATACTGTGGAATGGAATAGGAACAATACTAACTTCCCTTTCGGAGTGGAATTGCTTTTTAGGAGGAGATTTTAATACTATCTCTGATATCTCTGAAAAAAAAGGTGGTCTACGAAGAGAACACCAAATTTTAGTAGATTTCAAAGAATGGATTAATAATCACAATATGGTAGACATAAAAACAGATAATGGCATCTTTACTTGGAATAATAGAAGGTAGGGTTTCAGTAACATAGTAGAAAGATTAGATAGGTTTCTATTCAGAGGTGATATTTTAACCTTCAACTATATTTTTAAGGCTTCAATTCTCCCCATCTTGGGCTTTGATCACTTCCTAGTCCAATTAACCATTGAGGAAAATGTCAAGCCTAAGAGGTGTCCTTTCAAATTTGAAAAAATATGGATAAAGGATGAGTCTTTTATAGAAAACATTGGAATTTGGTGGAAAGAAGTAGAAGTAACGAGATCGAAATTATATTGTTTTGTTACCAAAATTAAATATGTTAAGAGCAAACTTATTAAATGAAATAAGGACAAGTTTGGAGATATCTTTGTCAATAAAAGGGATATAGAAACATCCTTAGCACAACTTACTAACAAAGTTATCAGGGAAGGCATGGACCATAACAATTTCTTGCTAGAAAAAGAGCTTCTCTGCAGACAGGAAGAAATTTTGTCAAAGGAAGAATGCTATTGGAGACAAAAGTCTAGGGTGATTTGGATCTCGAAAGGAGATTAAAAAAACCAAGTTTTTTCATGCTACTGCAAAAAGTAGAAACATGATTAATAAATTAACCAATATTAGAAGTGAGGCTGAGGTTTTATTAGAAGACCCTGAAAGTATAGCATTTGAGGCGGTCTCCTTCTTTCATAACTTACTAAGCAAAGAGCTTATCTCGGATTTGACAACCTAGACTAGTCTGATCAACAATATTCCCAAAATTATTAATGATAATCAAAACTTACTTCTTAATCGAAAGTTTACCAAGTTGGAGATAGAAGAGGTCCTGTTCCAATTTCACCCTGATAAGGCGCTTGGTCTGGACAGTTTCCTGGTGTGCTTCTTCCAAGAGTGTTGGCATATTATAGGTGATGAATTAGTGGAAACTTTGGAAGGTGCAAGGCGGTCTGGCAGATTTCTTACAGAGATAAACCACACTTTCTTAGCCCTTATCCCCCAAAAGGAGACAGTGGATAGTATGAGCGATTTTAGACCTATTTCACTCTGTAACACCATTTATAAAATCTTTTCGAAAGTTCTAGCCAACCGGCTAAAAACGGTACTTTCAAGCATCATCTCTGAAGAACAAGCAGGTTTTGTGCTAGGTACATCTATTTTTTATGGAGTCATCATCAAATTAGATGTTAAGAAAGCATATGATATGGTAAACTGGAGGTTTCTTTGCAAATGCCTAGAAGCTTTTGGTTTTAGAAAAGTCTGGATCAACTTAATCTTTGAATGCATCTCAACACCCAAGGTCTCAGTCCTGGTCAATGGACAACCAAAAGGCTTCTTTGATATGTCAAGAGGATTGAGACAAGGAGATCTGTTATCACCCTTCCTCTACATCATAATGGTTGAAGCTTTAGGTAGGACCATCCAGAAATCTCAAGAATTGAGCAATATTGATGGAATCAAAATCTCCAGTAGTATTCCTCCCATCACTCATTAGCAATTTGTTGATGATACCCTCCTTTTTGGAAAGAATAGCCTGGTAGAAGCTAGAAATTTTAACATTATCCTAGATTGGTTTTCCAAAGCCCTAGGTCAAAAGTTTAATAAAGATAAATCAAACCTGTATTTATTCAATACAAAGGAGAATCTATCCAAACATATTGTCAGTATTTTAGGCTTCCAAATCGAGATGCTCCCTTGTAAATATCTAGGCCTACCTGTGGACAAAGGGCATAGGTCATCCAATCTGTGGGGGCATATTTTGTCCAAGCTAGATCAAAAACTTTAAAGTTGGAAAGGTAAATGGTTGTCAGCAGCTGGTAGAGTAATAATGCTTCGTTCTGTTCTCTCCTCCCTTCCCCAACATCAAATGACTTGTTTTCCATTGCCAAAAGGAGTGAAAAAGAATCTGGACCAAAAACTTAGAACTTTTTTCTAGAAAGGACTAGTAGACAAGAAGAAATTTGCACTTATTGCTTGGGAGAAACTCTGCAGACCCAAGGATTGGGGTGGAATAGGGCTAAGAGACCAAGAGTTACAAAATAAGGCTTTAGGGGCCAAGCTAGTATGGAAAATTTACCAGGAACCATATAGAAGATGGGTGAAAGTTTTAGCTAGCAAATATTTAGATTCTTTGGAACCCACTAGCATCTTTAGAACAGTTAACCCCCCCCCATGGTTCTAGAATTTGGAATTTTCTGATCAACTGTAGGGATGTTCTCATTCATGATCTTTCCTGGAATATAGAGACTAGGAACAAAGCACTATTTTGGTAAGACTCGTGGGGGGGATACCCACCAATTCATGCAATCCTTAATGATCAAATTTTAAAAAATAGGTTGGTAGGCAAAATTGGTAATACTGTGGCTGATTATATTGTCATACACCCAGTCGACCCAGCCCTAGGCTGGAGATGGAAATCATTTGATGACTTGGGCTTATCTCTTGAGGAGGGCAAAAAACTTGCAGAGATACTTGCACAAAGAAAGTTAACAATTACCAATAAAGACGATTGTCTTATATGGTCCAACTCTCCTATTGGAGAATACAGAGTCAAGGAGGGATATAATTCCCCCTGCAATAAGATTTACCCCTCTAAAACTGAGCTACCTATTACACTATGTTGGGACAAACCGTGTCTCCGAAAAGCAGGTCTTTTCTTATGGACAACAATACAGAAGAGGATATTGACATCAGACTGGTTTAAGAAGCTAGGTTATGTAGGGCCTAGTAGATGTCCCCTATGTCTTAGCAATGAAGAATTTGTGGACCATCTGCTCTTTAGATGCAATTATACTAATATATGTTGGAGGAAGTTAATTAATAAATTAAACTGGGTTACTACCCTTGCCAACCGTTTGATGGATCTTTTGCTATGTTGGCCATCCCATTTAAAATCTGGTCTTTATGGACTACTCTGGATTATTTCCCCATCGATCCTCTTATGGGAAATATGGAAGGAAAGGAATAGAAGGATCTTTAAAGACAAGGCCTTGCCCCATGATCGACTATGGAATAAAATAGAAGCATCTATCATAGAAGTAGCTAACAACATATTAAAAAATGGTCAAAACAATAATCTTCCTTTTATGACAAGGGATGAACAAATTAGAAAGTGTTGGAATGGACTTACAATTACCCCCTTCTATGGTCCTGGGGGAGCTAGATCTTTGACTTTAAGGAAAGAATGCAAATGGTCCAAGCCAAGTAAAGGTTGGTTCAAACTAAATTTTGATGGTGCCTCTAGAGGCAACCCTGGCATTGCAGGAATTGGAGGAGTGATCCACCTTTGGGATGGATCAATAGTGACATAGTTTTCCAAACCCATAGGCTTGGCTACAAACAATGAGGTAGAACTATAATCTCTTATCTCAGACCTCCTCTTATGTAAGGATTTAAACATCAGAATATTGGAGATAGAAGGAGATTCAACTATCACCATTAATGCAATTAGGATAGGTAAAACTCCAAACTGGAAATTAAACAATCTAGTGTCTAGAGCCACAGAGTTGCTCAAATACTTCAAAAACACTACAATCAATCACATTTATAGGGAAGGAAATATGGTTGCGGACTCCTTAGCAAACCAAGGTGCTGATGGTGTTTGGGAAGAAAAAGTAGGGATTGGTCAAGTAGTCCCTTTACGTTATATATATACTCATACTTATATATATGGACTGATATTTTGCATATGGTATCCTTCTGTTTTGCTATATATATATATGTGTGTGTGTGTGTGTGTGTGTGTGTGTGTGTATTTCTATACATACATACATACATATATATATACACACACATATATATACATACATATATACACACACATATATATACACACACACACACACATATATATATACATGTATATATACATACATTTATATATACATATACAAATATATATACATATATACATATATACACTAAATATATAAATACACACACATATATATATATATATATACATATATATACATATATATACATATACATACATATATTTATGTATATATATACATATATGTATATAGATCCTTTTCTCCCTTTGTAGTCAGTTGTAGGTTTGTTTTGTGCTTTCTTTGTCAATATTACTTTGGCTAGGTTTCTTAAATTAGTCTATGACTATCATGGCCCTAGACTGGGATATACTTTGTTTACTTAGATTCAACAAATTTTACTAGCTAAATATTTCTTTGGGTCTTTTTATACCTCGATTTTCTCTTTTATCTATTGTTAAGAATTGGTCAGGTTGGCTCGAGAGTAATATGATCTTTTATGGGCAATCTTTTGGTGCATTTTCACATTGGAAAGCTATGGAAAATGTTTCTATTTAGATATAACAAGGGAATTCAACAAGTCTGGTTGAAGAGGGGAAAAGACTAGTGAGGTGGATTAGATAGCAAATATGTAACTCAAACATATAAATATATGAAATTGAAAGACATAATTTGAGATGCTCAAAACAAGAATGAAATACATATACCTCACAAACCTTGTACCTTCTCCTTCGGATGGAACTTGATGAAGTGAAGACACCCTTGGATGATGCTCCACTTGATGTGCTCCTCTTGCTTACTTAGTGTGGATGGCTCTCCAATGTTGTGCACAATATGAAATGGATTTTGGAGGATGATATGGATGAGGTGATTAAGTGTGGATGAGATATGATTTTGACATGGTAAGGTTGCTAAGATGAGTTTCCTAGGCTCAAAAGGGCATCATAAGATTACTAAGCTTGGAGATGAAAAATGGAGGGATGGAGTCCTCAATTTATAGGAAGAGGAGAGGAAAAATGGATGGTTAGGATGGATCCAAGATGGAGAGATAAGATTGCTTGTGAGCTCACACAAGGCCCAAGAGAGGGTGCAAAGACCAAGAGATATGCCTTAAAGGCATTTCTTATCTCCACACTCCTCAAGGTGCATGGGGAAGACTTCCCAAGGTACCTTGAGAAGAGCAAGGTGCATTGGGAAGACTTCCCAATGTGCCTTGAGAGGAGCAAGGGATGTGACATTCCTTGAAGAATGGAGAGAAGGAATTTAAAATTCTCCAAAAGGGGATAATCATGGGGATTGGAGGGATAAGAAGGAATTAAAAATTCCTTGGGAGAGGTGATGCCTAGAGAATTGTGAGATTTTGAAAATCTCACATTCACCTCGGAAAAGAGCATTAAAAGCTAGTGGTTGGATGGAAGGGACAAGGAGTTGACTTTGTGGCTAATCATGATGATTAGCCACTAGCAACTCAGTAGAAGGGGATTAGAGGAAGAGTTAGGTGGGATTTGGATTTGTAGGAGGATTTGACTAGGAGAGAGAATGAGTGGAGGGAATTAAAAATTAGAAGAATAAGGTTAAGTGAGTTTAGGGAGTTTCTAGAAGAATTGATTAGGTTAATGATGGATTAGGAGGATGGTTTGTAGGAATCATGTAGGTTAACTAATTAATCAAAATTAATTAGCTAAGAGGAGGATTTGAGAGAATTTAACTTTTTAGAAGAATAAAGAGAGGGTTTGATTTATTAAATAAATCAGTCACATACTATAGTGACAATATTAATTATAATTAATTAATATTGAGGAGAATTTGAATTAACATAATTAATTAATTAATTATGTGAGGAATTAAAAATAATTAAAATAATTATTTTTAATTGTCTACATTTTGCCCCTCTTTTACCCAACAACAAATTTGGTGATGGGTAGAAGACATAAGAAGAATAAGATGCCCCAGGGTGAAGGGTGGGTGGTGTATGCCCCCTCGATAATTTTTTCAGAAAAAAGATGAAAAATTCTCGAAAATAGAGGAAGAAGAATTAGGGTGGAAAGGATAAATGAGGAAGAAAATTATGAAGCTGTCGTGAAGAATTTGGAAAGAAGAATAGGAGATGCGAGGCCGCGGAGGAAAATGGGCCCTCATAGGGGCCCATATAAGCCACAATGGGCCCAATGAGGGGTCACTGTTACACACAAGCCTTGGAGCCACTCAGAGCAAAGAAGAAGACAAGGAAAGATGGACCGCATTCCCGTTCGTAATCATCACGTCGAGAGAATCTGGTGATTCAACCGACCGACGAGCTATGGACCACCGGTGAGTAGGTCTATGACTCTTTTAAAATTTTTGCTTTTAGGCAAGTTTTTAAGGCTAGAATTAGGGGTGGATATTAGGCGAGGCGCTCGCACTGATCGTCGTTTCAGTGCGCGCACTCCTAGGTCAGCGCAAGCTCTAGCGATCAGCGCGGGCACTAGCGGTTGGGTTAATTAGAAGAAGGGTTTTAGGAGGGAAGTGTGGGATCAGTGCGGGCACTCACGCATTAGCGCGAGCGGCCGCACTTCGACGCGGGTGCTCGCGCTTTAGTGGGGGCACTCACGTGGAGGGGGGCCCAAAAGGGGATCAATGGAGGGTAGGATTCCTCTGTTGGTGCAAGCACCTGCAAAATGGCGTGAGCATCACGGTTTTGGTGTGAGCACAAGGTAAATCAGTGCATGCGCTTGGGAAGGGGGGATATGCAATTTTGGCTTAAAATTTTGGAATAGGGGGAAGGGGATGGTTGGTTTCAGGGGTCTAAGATGTAAAAATAATGATTTGATGTAATGGATGCAGGTGGAGAGGGGACCACTGTCGTAGAGAGAGCATTGGCCTGCGACGATGAGCCTGTACCATGAGCTAGGCCATGATGAACTGGAGGTTCTAGATGCACTGGGATTGCATTATGTAGGCAAGTGGCCTAGGATACAGGTGCATACAACTATGATGACTGTGCTAGTGGAGAGGTGGGATAGTCGGTATAACACCTTTCATTTGCCAACTGGAGAGGCTACAGTGACCTTGTTAGATGTTTGGAGGATCTTGAAGATCCCTGTTCGTGGCGTGATCCCTGAGTATCAGCTGGATGCAGCTGATTTTTATCTGAGGGAGGTGTACGAGTATGAGATGCCGCTGATGCTAGATAGGAGCAGGATGCACTTGGGCCGAGCGATGGGTATTCGACAGATTCCTCGGTTGGTTTTGGTGATTTGTGGCTTCTTGAGTGGGCGGATCCTACTGGATTTGGGTGGACACGGATCTCCTCTAGGGTGGAGCCGATGTGTTTACTTTATGGTGCACGATGGCATTTAGTATGCATGGGGCTTAGCGATGCTGGCCCATCTTTATCATGATATGCACCTGGTGACCTATAGAGAGTATGCCAGTTTATCCGCAAGGGTGACACTATTACACATCTGGGCATGGGAGCATATTGCAGTGACTCAGCCATTGGGTATTCAGGATAGGCAGCCACGCCAGCCATTTGTGGACAGTACAAGGGACTGCTGCATTACACACAAACAACGTCCATGTGGTTTTGGAGAAGGATTTTGGATGAGCTGGCAGAGTTCACATGGAGGCCATTTTTGGGGTGTGAGCGGTGGAGGGATGACTGGCAGTTGCATTGGGCAGGAGTTGAGATGTGGATTTTTGGCAGGTCAGTCTATATCATGGAGTACTATGCTCCATTCAGGGTGACCCGACAGCTTAGGCAGGTGCATGATATAGTGGGTGATATTCCAGTGTATCCCCGGATTACACGGGAGGTGAGATATTGGGGGCCTACAACGAGTACCTTGGATGGGCAGATGAGCTTCCAGACAACTTTTTACATAGTCTGGGATGAGCGGATGGGAGTAGGGGAGGACCCAAGTATGATAGGTGGATACAGGAGATGGTGGGAGGGGCACTTGCCAGTGCGTCTTACCATTCCTGGGGTTTTGGATGATGAGGAGTTGGAGCCGGGGGTTGATCAGGTGGTGGGTGGGGAGGATGATGACCCAGGAGAGAGAGTTATAGTTCGGGTAGGGCATGGTGCTGGCAGAGGGTAGAGGAGAGTCTGAGTTGTGTGGCGGAGGGCTCCAGAGGAGGAGGAGGGGGATGGAGGGGAAGCCCCAAGGGAGGCTGTGGAGGCCACAGTTGGTGAGCGAGAGGAGGCTGTAGTTGGGGAGGGAGGGGAGGTTGTTCCCATGGATATCCCTGAGATATAGGCGGGGGAGGGGGGAGGACCGACACAGGCTGATTTTGACCGATTACAGTAGGAGTGGGATAGCTATCGAGCAAGGCTTCATTCCGTGGAGGATGAGCTGTAGGTAGAGAGGGATCAAAGGGAGAGCATGAAGGTAGAGGTGGGGCGGCTGACATAGGAGATAGCTGATCTGACAGAGAGTCTCCATACTGCTAGGACAGAGGTGGATGCCTTGAGGGTGGAGGGGGAGGAAGCGAAGAGGATGTTGGAGGAGGCTTGGATAGGTACAACTATTGCAGGGCTCTAGGATTCTCTTCGTCGGTAGGATACTAAATTGGAGGGATTACGGGCCAGAGTGCAGAGGGCAGAGGTGGAGGCTACACGGTTGCGGGGGGAGAGGGATGCAACCCGACATGCATTGGTGCCGACATGATTAGCGTAGATATTTTCTGATAGTCTGTAGCAGTGAGAGAGAGTTGAGAGGTCAGCTCGAGAGGCACAATATTACAGGGGATTATATCACGGAGTGGTGCCTACAGAACAGCGAGCAACCTCGTATACTAAGAGTGTGCAGTCTCAGAGGACCCATAGTCAACGTCCGACTCAAAGTCAACAGACAAAGGGATCAGTGGGTTTTCAGCCACCAGTAGGGGGTGCAGGAGGATCAACGGGGGGGGGTACAGTAGAGGGGGGTGGTACAGTAGAGGGGGGTGGTGAGACAGGAGGGGAGAGCTAGCTCCTTGTACTGCTTGTGTGTTATATTTTGACCCTTCGGGGTGATCATTGTATCAGGACAGACACATTTTCCTCTTTATATATATATATATACATGATTTGATTGGTGACAGATGATGTGTAGCATTTTTTGTGATGGATTATTTTCTTTCTTCTTATGATGCCATATGTGGATGCAATCATGAATGTGTTATGCTAACTTATTTTGTGATGCAGAGTGGATGCTTATACATGTGTGTTTATGATGTGCTGCTAACATGATTTTTGGATGCAGGATGAATGATTTTTATGTTTTTATGTATAAATATATATGCGAAATGGTTTTGTGGATGTGAAATGATTTATGATGCAATCTAAATGTTATATGGATGAATGTCTATGTGATGCAACCTAAATGCAACCTTATATGCTAAATGTTTTGTGGAAAAATGACTATCTCAACAATGCAATCTATGTGACGTGAATAAATAATACAAAGAGGGACTATGCCAATAAAAATATAATGATCTTAGATAGAAGAATATGGAATAGATGGGTAATGGGGGAAATTGAGAACTCCATGGGATTATTTGAGTTTAGGATTTTATGGAATGATGATGAGATTTTGTGCACAACAAATGTGGAGAGCCAACCTAGTTTGATATTGCCCTGGGTGACTTGCACCACTGATTATGAAAATCAAGATGCTATGAGAAAACCAGGGCATGAATTGACTCTCAGATAAACGGGAATTCCTTACACACAACTATGCAAGTGTTAAGAAACACTGATACAGAGTTGTGGGTACTATTGAAATGTGGCGACTGATCAGCAAAGTACTGTACACTCAACACGTATCCTTGATGAAAACTGACATTGTAATAAAACCCTAAAAAGGCTGACTTTGTTGCCCTAAAAACGCATGTTATAAGCGGTTGGGATGCTTAAGGCAATGTAATGTTGATGTACTATTTTTGCTAGATAATAAGAAAGATTGGACGGCTGTGTATGGTGGACGTAACCCATTCTGGGTGAACCACGTTAAATCTCTGTGTTATCTGTGTCCTATTTTATTCCTTTATCTTTTGTATTTAAATCTGCATATAATTGTTAGTTCATATTTTCTTCAGATCTGCTTAAAACCCTAACAGGTACGTGGAAGGAGACCCTCAAACACACCGATAACCCTTATACACGAAAAAGGTAGGTGTTGACAAACACTAATACTAGATCGTTGGTTTTGAAGAGGGAAAAATAGATTTGAAAGGTAAACTGATCAAAACATAACGAAATAAACATACAGAATGCTAAAATATCATAAAAAGACTATTTCCCCTTGCTATTTTACCTTCTCCTTCGGATTGAGCTTGATGAAGTGAAGGCGCCCCTTGCTAATGCTCCACTTGATGTGCTCCTTTGATTGCTGGATGTGGATGGCTCTCCAATATTGTGCACAAATGATAAGGATGAGATGATCAAGTTGCCAAGATGATTTCCTGGGCTCAAAAGGGCAGCATAAGCTTACTGAATTTCAAGATGATTTGAATGAAGGGATGGAACCCTATTTTATAGGAAGAGGAGAGGAAAACGGATGGCTAGGATGAATTCGAGATGAAGGGCTAAGATTTACTTGTGAGGTCACACAAGTTCCAAGAGAGGGTGTGGAGACCAAGAAATATGCCTTAAAGGCATTTCGTATCTCCACACTCTACAAGATGCATTGGAGGAATTAAAATTTTTCCAAAAATGGATATTATGGGGATTAGAAGAATAAAAAGGAATTAAAAATTCCTTGGGAGAGGGAAATGCCTAGAGGAATGTAAGATTTTGAAAATCTTACATTCATCTAGAAAAAGAGCATTTAAAGCTAGTGGTTGGATGAAAGGACAAAGAGTTGACTTTGTGGCTAATCATGATGATTAGCCATTAACGACTCATTAGGAGGGGAATTAGAGGAAATGTTAGGTGGGATTTATATTTGTAGGAGAATTTGACTAAAAGAATAATGTTAAGTGAGTTTAGGGAGTTTCTAGAAGAATTTATTAGGTTAATGATGAATTAAGAAGATGATTTGTAGGAATCATGTAGGTTAACTAATTAATTGAAATTAATTAGCTAAGAGGAAGATTTGTGAGGATTTGATTTTTTAGAAGAATAAAGAAAGGGATTGATTTATTAAATAAATCAATCATATGCTATAGTGACAATATTAATTATATTTAATTAATATTGAGAAGAATTTTAATTAACATAATTAATTAATTAATTATGTGAGGAATTAAAAAATAATTAAAATAATTATTTTTAAGTGTCTACATTTTGCCCCTCTTTGAAGCGAGGTGTGATGATGCATTGATTCAAAGAATAATCTTGTTTTGATGTTGATATTGGTTTGATAGGATGCCCCGGCTCTTGATTTATAAATTACGGTATGGTGATCCCCTCTCGGGAGATCAATTGAGGTATTTGATCTTTGGAGTTTTGCGAAATTGATATCCCGATAGATTTGATTTGATTCGATTGATAAGATCTAGATTCAGTCTGGTTTCAAGAAGAATTCATCCTGTATAAGACAAAGATGATCAAAGTGTCTGGTTTCAGGAAGGATTCATCCTGTATAAGACATGATTGATCACAACGTCTGGTTTCAGAAAGGTTTCATCCTGTATAAGACATGATAAGAGCGTCTGGTTTCAGGAAGGATTCATCCTGTATAAGACATGATCGATCACAACGTCTGGTTTCAGGAAGGATTCATCTTGTATAAGACATAATCGATCACAACAAATGTCTGGTTTCAGGAAGGATTCATCCTGTATAAGACATGATCAGAGCATCTGGTTTCAGGAAGGATTCATCCTGTATAAGACATGATCAGCTCGTCTGGTTTCAGGAAGGATTCATCCTGTATAAGACATGATCAGCTCGTCTAGTTTCAGGAAGGATTCATCCTGTATAAGACATGATCAGATCACAACGTCTGGTTTCAGGAAGGATTCATCCTGTATAAGACATGATCAGATCACAATGTCTGGTTTCAGGAAGGATTCATCTTGTATAAGACATGATTAGAATCAGAATTGATTATGTGAGGAAAAAAAATAAAAATAAAATAAATAAATAAATAAATAAAAATAAATAAATAAATAAAGGAAGAAAAATTAGGGTGGAAGGGATAAATGAGGAAGATATATGAAGTAGCCGTGAGGTATTTGGAAAGAAGAATAAGAGATGCGAGACCGTAGAGGAAAATGGGGGCAATTGAGAACTCCATGAGATTATTGAGTTTAGGATTTGATGGAATGATGGTGAGATTTTGTGCACAACAAATGTGGAGAGCCAACCTAGTTTGATGTTGCCCTGAGTGACTTGCACCACTACTTATAGAAATCAGGATGCCATGAGAAACCTAGGGCGTGGACTGACTCTATAGACAAACGGGAATTTCTTGCACACAACGATGCAAGTGTTAAGAAACACTAATACAAAGTTGTGGGTTTGTGCAAGGAAACCCTCAAACACACCGATACCTCTTGTATACGAGAAGGTAAGTGTTGATAAACACTAGTACCAGGTCGTCGGTTTATACAAGAAGGATCCGAAACATGCCATACTATGAAATATGCCCCAATATGCACCTATCAGAACATACCTGGATATGGAAGAACCCAGACAATCATAAATAGTGGCATTTGTAGGGCAAAAGATGCAAGCCTATATGAAAAAAATCTAACAAAATCTAACAAGTCTCTTCCTTGTGACCAAATGATACCTCTTGCCAAGAGTAGAACTAGGATGGACTTGGGATTGTTTCTCAAGACTTCTTGAAGCTTATACAGAGGCATGAAAGCTCAGTTTCACTGGGACATTTCTTGTTCATGACTTAGGCGAAGACTCATCATCATACGCATGTTTTATTGGGAGGCGGAAAAGAAGGAATGTTGTGCATGGGTGGGCTAGATGGCAGATGATTTGTAGTATCAACCTGATAGACAGTGGATCCGGTTATTTACCTTGGCACCCGCACAGAGGTTTTCGCCAAGATACTTGCCCATAGCGCCACGAATTGTTTTTCTTTCTTTTTTCTGATTTTCTCTTCTTCTTTTTTTTTGTTAATTTTTAATTTTTTTAATTTTTTTTTTTTGACAATTTAAGACTTTCTGAGGACTAAGCATAAAACCTTTTGAGGTGTATGATATTCATTGGATCATCCAAAGGATCGCCTTCAGGAGTAGCCAACTGATAAGCTCCTGATCCATATTTCGCTGTGATTACATATGGTCCAAGCCAGTTAGGCTCGAACTTTCCTTTCTTTTCTCGTTCTTGTAGATTTTTCTGATTCTCCATGAGGACAAGATCACCAACTTGGAATTCTCGGGTTCTGACTTTTTTATGATAACTCATGCGCAGACGGTTTTGATATACTCGGAGATGATTCAAGGCTTTGAGGCGCCTTTCATCTAACAATTCTAGCTCTTGTAAGCGGGCAATTCTGTATTCTTCCTCTGGTAGGATGTTTTGCAGCGATACCCTTAGAGAGGGGATCTCGATCTCAAGGGGAAGGATAGCTTCAGAACCAAATACTAGGGAATAAGGAGTGGCACCTGTGGGGGTGTGGATGGAGGTGCGGTAGGCCCACAATGCAGGATGGATTTGGAGGTGCCAATCACGGCCTGCTTCATTGACTGTCTTTTTGAGGATTTTTATTAGGGTTTTATTAGAAGCCTTAGCTTGGCCATTGCCTTGGGGATAATATGGAGTGGAGAAGCGGTGTTGGATGTTGAATTTTTGGCAGAGTTCTTTGACATCCTGGTTTTTAAATTGTTTACCATTATCTGTGATGATAACTTTTGGGATGCCATATCGGCAGATTAGGTAATTCAAGATGAATTTGGATATTTGCTTGCCGGTGGTGAAAGTAAGAGGGATAGCCTCTACCCACTTGGTGAAGTATTCGGTGGCGGTGATAATGAATTTATGTTCGTTGGAAGATGAAGGGTGGATTTTTCCAATGAGATCGAGCCCCCACTGCGAGAAGGGCCATGGTGTAATAAATGGCTGCAATTCTTGTGACAGTGCATGAATCTTGTCACCATGTTGCTGGCAAGGGATGCATTTCTTCACATAATTGTATGCATCTTCTTCCATTTTAGGCCAATAGTATCCTGTTCTCAAAAATTTTTTAGCCAATGTGAGTCCACTTGAGTGTGCCCCACAGATGCCCTCATGTACTTCACGTAATGCCCATTCAGCTTCTTGTTTATCTAAACACCTTAGGAGGGAACCATCAAAATGCCTTCTGAACAAGGTGTCTACAAGGATGGTGTAACGGGCACATCGATGGATGAAAGTTTGTTGTTGGGTTTTGGTGAGATGTGGGGGAATGGTGTTGTCTTTGAGGAAAGCGAAGGTTTCTTGGTACCAAGGGGACTCTGGACCAACGAGAACACACACCATTTCAGATTCTGGTAGGTCGTATGCCGGTATAAACAATTGCTCGACCAAGAACTCACACTTCTGACTATGTGCTGGCATTTGAAGGAGAGAGCCAATGGTGGCCATTGCATCTGCAGCCCTATTGTTTGTTCATGGGATTTGATCAAACTTGATTGCCATGAAATGTTGCTTAAGATCTTCAACCATGGTACGGTAGGGAAGGAGTTTATCATCTTTTGTCTGGTATTCATCATTGACTTGTTTTATGACGAGCTGGGAATCGCCATAGACTTGTAATTCCTTTATTTTCCAATGGATAGCCAAGCGTAAACCTGTGATGAGGGCCTCATATTCCGCTATGTTATTAGTACATGCAAAGGCTATCTTGTATGATTTGGGGATGCCATCTCCTTGAGGTGTGACCAATAATATTCCTGCCCCCGATCCATTTTGAGTGTAGGAGCCATCAAAATACAATTTCCATGTGGAGGATGTGGTAACAGTCATAATGAACTCATCTAGTAATTCTGTGAGAAGAGGATGGTCGCCTGGAAGTGGAGCTTCAGCCAGTTGATCTGCAATGACTTGTCCCTTGATCGCTTTTCTGTCCACATATTCAATGTCAAACTCGCTTAAGAGCATGACCCATTTAGCTGTTCTACCAATGAGAGTAGCTTTTGACAGGAGATATTTAAGTGGATCAATTTTAGCAATTAATTTTGTCTTGTTGTTTAGCATATAGTGTCGTAGTTTCTGTGTGCTGAATACTAATGCCAAACATGCTCTTTCAATGGGGGTGTAGTTGAGTTCATATCCTACTAACGTCCGACTGATGTAGTAAATGGCGTGTTCCTTCCCTTGATCATCTGTTTGCGCCAGCAATGCCCCCAATGCCACTGTAGTAGCACATATGTACAAAATGAGGGGTTTTCCAGGGGTAGGTGGCATCAGAACTAGAGGTGATTCTAGATATTCTTTTAATTTTTCAAAGGCCTTTTGACAGAGGCAATCCCATTTGAATTTTGTGTCTTTTCGTAACAAATGTGCAAATGGATGGCACTTGTCGGCTAGCTGTGAAATGAAACGCTTGACAGATTGGAGTTTTCCCTGGAGACTGCGTAGTTGTCTGAGAGTTTTTGGCGGAGGCATTTCCATAATAGCTTTTACTTTTGCGGGATCAACCTCAATGCCTCTGCGGGAAACAATGAATCCTAGTAGTTTTCCCAATGTGACGCCAAACACACACTTTTTAGGATTTAGGCGCAGCTTGTATTTTTCCAATCTTTCGAAGATCTATTTTAGAATAGGGATGTGCTCTTGTCTTGTCTTGGATTTGCCTAGCAGATCATCCACATAGTCCTCCATAATTTTGTGCAAGAAGTCATGAAAAATTGTTGTCATTGCCCGTTGATATGTAGCTCCAGCATTTTTAAGGCCAAAAGGCATGACCCGGTAACAGAAAGTACCCCATGGTGTTGTGAATGCGGTTTTATGTTGATCCTCATCTGCTATCCTGATTTGGTTGTATCCAGAAAACCCATCCATTAGCGATAGCATTTCATGTCCTGCTGTAAGATCTACAATCATATCTATGTTTGGAAGCGGGAAATCGTCTTTAGGACAAGCTATATTTAGATCTCGAAAATCTGTGCAAATGCGGATGCCCCCAGCAGGTTTGCCGATAGGCACAATGTTGGAGACCCATTCAGCGTAGTCTATGGGTTTGATAAATTCTGCGTCTAACAACTTTTGAAGTTCTGCCTTGACCAAGAGAGCAATATGGAGGTGCATTTTGCGGAGTTTTTGTTTTACAGGTTTTGCATCTAGGTGGATGGTGAGATTGTGAACCACCAGGCAGGATTCAACCCTGGCATATCGGAATAGGACCATGCAAAATTGATTTTAACCTCTGTAAGGAAGTTGATGAAGTCTTGTTTCTCAATTTCGGTGAGGGATTTGGCAATGAGCACATTTTTTGGAATGACTTCAGTGCCCATGTTGATGCTGTCTGTTTCTTCTATCAACAAATTTGATTTGTCCTGTGGAAGATAACCAATGGTAGGGAGGTCAAATCCCTCATCATCAAGTGCCTTTTCCAGGTTTTTACTTTCAGATATGCCCTTTGTTTTTATTTCTTGTTCATCCAAAGGCGCCTCAGGGAGGTTTTCACCTAGGAAATCATATCTTTTTCTTTTATTATCTTTTTTGTGGATAAGGGTATTGACTTGACTACCAAAGTATCCCTTTTCGTGTAGTTGAATACCCTCAATTCTATTACCATCTTCCATATTTTGCGTTGTTAGGAGAGAAATGAGAGCATTATCGTCGACGCAAATATCTAAATTGGGTTTGTCTCGTTGGCCCCAGTCAATGAGTTCAGGATGGACAAGATGTAGCTCATGTGAAGTGGGAGGGGTTACGGGGGTGATGGTATTGATGTAAGCATCGAAGAAGGTATCTTTCTCGTATTCATAAGGCATTTCATGGAATTCCTCTTCGTCAGCGCTTTCGATATCCAAAGAAGGACTAGAAGGGGCACCAACGATAGTAATCTTAGGCACCGGGGTGTACCCCAAGCCTCTGTTGTATCTGTAGGAGATAGGATTTATGGGTGCTTTTCTTCCTTTCTCCTTTGGTCCCAGACCGTGTCCTTTGTAACCCATTTTTTCAACTATGGCAAATGCTTTTGGATACATTTCTTTGGATATTCTTGTTGGATCATCGTCCTCTTCCCGGTATAGCCATGAAGAAATATCTGCTTCGAGGTTCTCATTATCAAGTGGGCCCCATTGCTGGAAGGTGGTGCTTTGGCATTGCATGACTAGTTTCGGGTCCTTTTTTAGCTCTTTTGGTTTGCCAAATGACTTAGGAGAGAGAGGGAGGTTTCCTATTAATAAGACGTCCTCCAATTTGTATTCTCCACAGCCATTATCCAAGATCTTGATTTGATTATTTGGTTGGGATGATGTGGAGGCAACATTTGATGTGTCAGATGGAAGCGTTGGCGAAGGTCTATTTAGTGGGCAATGATATGGATGCTTCCCCTCTAATAGTTTGCAATATTGAAAAGGTTGGGGATCACCTTTGATAGTGATCACTCTTCCATTATAGGGGAATTTGATGCATTGGTGATAGGTGGAGGGTACGGCTTGCAAGGAATGAATCCATGGCCTCCTGAGGAGAATGTTGTAGGGGAGATCAAGATCTAGTACTTGGCAAGGGGTTTCAATTGTAATGGGGCCCATTTGAAGAGGTAAGGTGATCATGCCCTTTGAAATTTTTTCTGCATCATCATATGCCTTTATTGTTAGTAAGGTAGATCTAACTGATCTTGATACTCCTAATAGGGTGAGCTATCAGAAATAGCTAAATGTAGCTCTAACCAAGAATTCTTTATTATTGCAGTAGTGAAGTTGTGGGTGTCATCCCCACCGCAGTTTTTCTCTCTAACCAAGAGTTTTTGCGTGACCAAAATATATGTGTTATGGAGTGAATCATGTATGATTGTTATCTATTGATTATAGTTTTATTTTATGTTACTGCACTATTCTGTCTATGCATAACATTAAGGTTATTATCAGAGAAAAGTTTTGGAGTACTGATTCACCCCTCCCCTCTTAGTACATTAGCTTTCTATATTGGGCCTAACAAAGTTTTCTTGGCCATGATAGATATTACAGAAGGTTTATCAAAGATTTCAGCAAAATTGCAAGTCCCTTATATTCACTGCTTACTAAAGATGCAGAATTTAAATGGACCTCAGCATGCAATGAAGCTTTTTTAAAGCTTAAGCATGCTTTGACTCAAGCACCAATTCTAAAAGGACCAAATTGGTCTCTACCATTCCAAATCCATACTGATGCATCTGATTATGCCATAGGACCAGTGCTGGGACAAAAAGTTGACAAGTTGGAAAATGCAATATATTATATCAGCAAGAATTTGCAAGGACCTGAATTGAATTATACAGTTACTAAAAAGGAAATGCTAGCTGTCATATATGCCCTTAAAAAGTTTAGACACTATATTATAGGGTATCCTATATTTGTGCATATAGATCATACTGCAATTAGATATCTCGTGAATAAGCCATCAATCATCGGTAGATTAGCTCGCTGGTTATTATTGATGTAGGAATTTGATATCATAGTTGTTGATAAGCCAGGGAAGTCTAATGTGGTTGCAAATTATCTTTCACGTCTTCATTTGCAGGAAGATTCTACAATGATAGATGACACTTTTCCAGATGAGCATTTGTTTCTCATACAGGCTCATACTCCTTGGTATGCTGATATTGCCAACTATTTAGCTGCAGCTAAGATGCCAATTTCTTTTTCTCCTAAGGAAAGAAGGTTGCTAGTTGAGAAAAGTTTTAACTTTTCATGGATTGTTGATTGTCTATTTTATACTGGACCTAACCAAGTCATGCGAAGATGTGTCAGAGAAGATGAAACATATGACATCCTGCATGCATGTCATGATGAGCCATGTGGAGGTCATTTTGTTGCCAAAAGGACAGCACTGAAAATACTCAATACTAGATACTATTGGCCTACATTACACAAGGATGTAGCTCAGTACAAAAGAAAATGTGATAGATGTCAGTGAATGGGCAGACCTACAAAATCTGATGAGATGCCAATATATCTTCAAATATTTGTTACACCATTTGACAAGTGGGGATTAGATTTTGTTGGCCCCATTGATCCACCTTCTAATGGCAAGTCTTATATCTTGGTATGTACAGACTATGTAACAAAATGGGTAGAATCTAGAGCTATGCAACATGCAAGAGATAATAAGGTGGGTGAGTTTCTCTATGAAGAGATATTCACAAGGTATGGAGTACCAAGGGAAACTGTCTCAGATCAGGGACCTCAATTTACATCAACATTGATAAAAGCTTTGGTCAATGAATACAATATAAGACACAGGAAATCTACTCCATATCATCCACATTCTAATGGACAAGTAGAAGTTACCAATAGAGAGCTTGAGGCTATTCTTACAAAAATAGTGTCTATCCACAAGAAAGATTGGTCTCATCGACTTTCAGAGGTAATTTGGGCATATAGAACAACATGGAAAACACCAATTGGATTCACACCTTTTGAGATGGTTTATGGCAAAACAACAATGATGCCTATTGAATTTGAGAATAAAACCTTGAGAACAGCTCTACAACTGAATATGACATTGTCTGAAGCATAGAAAGAACGCATTCAGCAGTTAAATGCTCTTGATGAATGGAGGAAGATAGCTGTTCAACAAACAAAATTGATTCAAAACCAAAGAGCAAGATGGCATGATAAATATATCAGAGAAAAGAAATTCAAAGTTGGTGACTGGGCACTCCTGTATGATTCCTGATATAAAGATGCTATGGGAAAACTCCAAACAAGGTGGTTAGGTCCTTATGAGGTAGAAGAAGTTTTTCAAAATGGAGCAGTCCGTTTGTCCACAATAGATCCTGTTCGATTTAAACTCTTAGTGAATGGACACTGCCTACAACTTTATCACAAGCCAGCTACTAAAGAAGAGTTCTTGCAGCAATTTGCTCCACATAATGAAATAAAAGTTCCTACAGCAAATGGCAAGGTTCCTGCAGCAACTGCCAATGATGCGGTATCAATTCATGAGCTTCCTATTGCACTTGAGCAGATTGATAAAGGTGATGTTCCTGTAGCCTCTGCAGTGAACTTATTTACCATATCATAATAAAATATTTCCATGGGAATATTGTTCTCTGTACATAAAGTTCCATCCACTACATTCTATCCCACTTTCTTACCTGTCACTTCATTTCATTTCACCATCATTTTCGCCCAATTGTAGGTACGTGTATATTGTACTTTATTTTAATTATGCATTTATTAGTTCATTATCATTTTATCCTGTTTAAATCCACTCCAAACCCAAAATCTCATCAGCCTGTGTGGACACGTGCTAGGTTAAGTTGGGGGGGGGTACTTTATGGTCCTTTTCCAATGAGATTTATTATCAATTTTTTGATACTTCGAATTGATTTCCTAACTGACATTACTTATGATGATTATTATTTCATGCAAGTGAATAATAAAATCTGCCACCAAAATTAAGATATGTATGTAGATTTTAGCTTTTTGCAAAACTGTCAAACATTTTGGTGAAGCTGCGGAAGTATCAGAGTAACAGATGGGTGGTGATCTAATTCGCCATGAGCCAATGGTCCATGAAGGGTTGGTGCAGGATGTTGTCTATGAGCATTATTTCCGAAACCACGGTTGGTTGGATTATTTCTTGAAAATCAGGGATTACAATGACAAAATTGCTGCAGAATTCATGCATTCCTTTGATGAAGGAGAAGCTACAGTTAAAGGGTTGAGAGTAATTGCTATGGAGCAACTAATTGCAGAGGTCATAGGGTTGCTGTAGGAAGGAGAACTCTTTCCAGATTCAAAAGACGCAAGGAGTGCCAGGGCAGAGTTCACAATTTCCACTAACAGACCCTTAATGGTGGATAAACAAGGGACTAGAAGGGTTTCTTTACCAGCACATTGGCCTCAGGTAGCTTTGTATGTTATGAAATATATTACATGTGAAGGGCGGTATTCAAATCTGCATTCACCTCATTTTAAGTTACTTAGTCATCTGCGTCATGGTCGGCGAGTTAATGTCCCTAATTTCTTATACCATCTCATTTCTATAAGTGCTAAGGAGACTCGAAAGTATGGAAATCTCTTTGTTAGCCATCATGGACTGGTTAAGTTGCTTGTACAGCAGTCCCTGAGAGATGTTTCACAAATGGAATGGGGTGTATTTGAGGATATTCTACAATTTAGGGTTGATGATGCCCCTTTTGCGAATAATCCGCCGGCTCAAGAAGAGATTGTTGCAAAAGATTCTTCTGGTGAAGATGAGGGTTTGCTTGTTGCTGAAGGAGCCACAATTATTATGGAAGAAAATATTGAAGTAGAGTCAATTGAAGAACAAACCTCTACTTCTCTTCAAAGAGATTCACCTATTTTGCAAAGGGAAGGAAAAGAGTTGGAAAAGGATGAATCAGATGAAGAATTTGTTATCTGGCCGCAAGTAACTCAGATTCCTCCTGCAGCCAAGAGGCGACGAACAAAAACAAAAACTCCTGCAGCCGTTTCAAAAGTGTATGTAAGGAGAACAAGAAGGAGGACACATAAGACTCAACCTATGAGTAATCCAACAGAGGTTATTGCAGTAGAAACTTCGGAAGAAGAAGATGCTAGAGAGAAAGTAATTCAAGAAAACCTTGTGGAGGAAAAAGATGTTGCGGAGAAAGAAATGCAAGAAGATTCCGCAGAGAAATCAATGCAAGAACACCCTTTGGAAGAAGAAATTCAAGAAAACCTTGCAAAAGAAGAAATCCAAGAAGAAATCCAAGAAGAAATTCAGGAAGAGGTTGTAATGGATAAGCTAGCAAATCTTGCTTTTGTGGCATTGCAATGTGAAGAGATTGTTGATGATGTTCTATAGCAACCTAAAGAAAATGTGGGACATATGTCAACTCAGAATGAGAAGTTTATTGAAGAAATTCCATGGTCTAAGGTAGGACCTATTAGACCTCCTTCATCCCTAAGTAGTTTATCTATTGCTTTAACATTTTTTAGGCAATGGGAAATAGAGAAGGATAGGTTGCAGGGGATAATTAATAAGCAACAAAAAGAGATTGAAAAGAGAGATAATAGAATTGAGGAATTAGAAGCTAAGGTAGAAGTGATTTATGGTATGGTTCCTGAGTTGATGCAGTGTAGGGCACCCCCAAGAGTTTATGCAGTACATTTGAAAGAGCGATATCTGAACTTCAGACTAAACCGCATTGTTAGGGACCTTAATCCATCTTTGGAAACACCTAAGGAACTCTATCATGCTTATCAAACCTCTCCACATGTTGTGAGGAATTTGTTATGTGAATTATATTTACATAACTATGATGTACCCCAAGACAGAGAATGGAATCCTTTATTGTATATTGGGGATATCCATCTCAGAGCTTTAATGTCATGGATCCAAAATGAGTTTATCATAGGGCCACAAGCCAGGGAGTTTGAAAAATTAGAGCTTGATTGTCCATTACCATTGAGAAGGGAATCGGAAGTACCAAGGGTTCTTTATTATGATTGGCAAAAGTTGCTAATAAGAGATAATGTTAGTAAGATAGTACTTCCAATGAGAGAGGAAGTCTATCAAGCGTATGAGCATTTGGTTCAAACCCACAAGACAACCGCACTAGAAGGGTTAACTCAACGCTAGAATAATCTACCAAATCATTTAAAACTGGGAGAACCTTACTCATTACAAAATTTTCATGCAATCATACAAAGAGCCTCCAGATACATACAGTTAGGCAGAGAGAAAGCCAAAAACTGGTTGCCATTGATCTTTTAGCCTCTGATCCTTATGTGGCCAATTTTGGCATGCCAACCAACAGACAGAATTATGATGCAGTTGTAGAAGAAATAGCTAGATGGTCCATGTTAGAAAAAAGAAAAGGATTTTATTGGAATTTGCCTTCAAAGGGAACAGGGTAGGACATTGTTGGTGATTTTAGAGTTTCAGCGAAAATCAGAAATTTTCCTTTTGCTGCAGGAGCATCAAACCCTTAAAGTTGGGGGTTATGATAAGTTGATGCTTTGACATGTTTTTTATCATGACTCTTAGGTTTTTGGCATCTTTTGGGTTGCATTGTGATAGTAAAGTATTGTGAATTGACTATATGTAATCCATGTTTTCAATCTGAACTTATGAAATCATGTTTGAACTTTGTCAGTTAATTCCTGCAACCATGTCAATTTATTCCTGTAGCCAAATGATTTGTCCCTGTGATATGCGGATTATTTAGGATAATGTCATATTTGAGTTAATGAATGTATTAATTGAGCAAGATACATATGCATGTCCTTGTATGTTGTTTTTGTTTAAGTGCAGATAATAATTGATGCTGCGGTGGATGATTTTATTTCATGCCTAAGGACTGAAGAATCACGTTCAAATAACTGGAGATCAAACTGAAGGGGATCTGAGCAAGCGCAATGTATGGCATAATCAGAGCAATTATACTTCACCATGGGAGTTTAACTCTAGTGCATATTAAATTCTCAAAATACCACTTTGGCGTGCAAAGACTGTGGTTCGGTTTCAGATCCACGGTTCCTGTAGCCAATCTCTCAGTTATCTCCTTCATTTGACAATCATCCGCCTCTTCTTCTGGGCGTGATTTGAGTTGTCCATTGTAGTTGATCTTTTATTTATAATAAGATCTTCCTTCTTTCTTAGAGTTAGACAAGATAGAAAGGAATTGAGCAAAGTTTTGACAAGCATTCTGAATTTTCTCTTTTAGAATATGTAATCATTTTCAGGAAGAAATGAATAAAGAATATGTTGTTCTGATATGTTAAAAGTATTTTGCTAAAGTTTGATATCACTCATCCAAGGGGACCCACTTGGTGAGTGATCCTGTATTTATTATCATTGAAGTTAGTTTTTACTTAGTTGCAGTAGAAGTTCATGACTGGATTGTTCCTACAGCCACTGGAAATAGATCCGCTGACCATTCCTGCAGCCAAGACAAAACGGTGTGATTTCTGTTATTTTCATTAGATCATTCCAGCATTGTTTTGTGAAGCTTTTATGTAGCCTTTTATGATTTCCATTTGTGCCTTTCCTTTCTTCATAATGTTAGTTACTACAGTAATGCAGAATAATCATTTAAGGAGCTTAGTGCATGTATATTACATACCCATTTCAAGTTTTACGTTCCTGGATTGATAACTAAATGAACACCAGCCATGAAAATAGTAAACTCTACCATATGAATGTCCAAACTTCGGATTGAGATTTCAATTAGAGATATTATTATCATTATAGTTGGGGTAGACACTTTTCATCAAGGCATATTTGTAAATCCCTTAACCGGGTGATTCCTAACCAGAATTAGTTCTTAACAGGACTTATTATAAAGCTTTAACAGGCTTGGCTCCTAAAAGGGCGAACTTCAGAAGAGTTTAGATAGCTATCCTTGTGAGTCTCATCTCACCATGGTTTTTACCTATTTAGGTTTTCCACATATAAACATTTGTGTCAAGTGGTGAATGCTTTTGTTGTTGTGATCTTATTTGTTGATTTGATTAACTTCTAACAAGGCATGATAACTAGAAGCATTGACTATTCATAATCTCAAAACTAGAGGATTTTGTATGCCTAGTGTTTGTCATCTTTGTATGCAAAATGAGGAAACCATTAATCACTTGTTTTTCCACTATCCCTTCTCTGCTGACATCTAGGCTATATGTCTAGATAACTTCAATATCAGTTGGGTCTTTCCGGAATCTATCCAGGATGTTTTTAATTCCTAGCATCACAAGGAATAAGTATATAATTATGTTATGGAGATTGGATTTACCTCATATTTGTTGGGGAATATGGAAAGAGAGAAATGAAAGAGTGTTCAGAGATAAGGCATCAAAAGCTCAAATAATTTTTGAGAAAATCAAATGACATATGGTGGAGAATATCTACATCACGGGTGGAATAGCCAACCCCAAAGATCAGGATGATCATATCATTTTCAAGAATTGGAGATTAAAGGGAAGTGACATCTTTCAGGCTGACACTAGAGAAAATGTGAAATGGGAAAGCCCTCCTCATGGATGGATGAAAATTAACTTTGATGGCGCTTCCAAGGGTAACCCTGGAAATGTGGGGTGTGGTGTGGTTTTAAGGGATGAATGGGGAAAATGAAAAATCATAAAATGTATTCCTATTGTCAGTCAAACTAATCATGTTGTTGAGGCCATTGCTGCTTATCATAGGTCGGTTCTAGCTAAGGAAGCCAATTGTACCAGAATTTAGTGTGAAGGTGACTCTTTGAAGATTATAAACTGTTTGAATAATGTTTTCCCGCCCTCTTGGTCTATACACAATGCCATCAAAGCTACAAAGGAAATTAGTGAAACCTTTGATATGTGTGTTTTTACACATGTTTACATGGAAGCCAACACATGTGCTGAATGCGCTGCCAACTTGGCTTGTTGTTCTGAGAAAATCATCACCATTTTTGGTGAGAGTAATCTTGCGTGTGAGGTGAAATACTTGTTTGAACTGGACTGTATCCAGATGAAGCAACATGGCATCATTAATCATAATTTTTAATGCCTTTTCCCCTTTTTTCAATGATTGATCACATCAGCAGTGTTGATTACTTATTTAATAGTCATATCATATTAACAGGGCACGGATTCTGGGTTGTTTTTCAAAACAATAACAGATACCAGAGAGGAAATATCAGAGCTGAGATTAGGAATTCCAATGATTTTGAGGGAAATATGGGAGGGAACAAAAAAAGGTTTGAACCAACTTCTTGCTCGGACTGGAAGAAAAATAATGAGGTATGGGAGATTCTTCAAGAGGGAGGCTTAAGTGTTTTCATGGAGAGGCTCTACGACAAAGACCCTACAGTTACCAAGCATTTCATAAAGAATTGGAAGAATGGAAAGGTTCCAGTTGGCACCCAGATGACGATGGTGGATGAAGATATCATTGTTGAAGCTACGGGGATGGTTAAAGATGGTATTAAGTTTTATAGAGATCGAAGTGTTTCTGATAAGGCGGCGGATAGATTTCCTATCATGGATGGTGAAAAAAGGAAATTGGTGAAGGTGGATAACTCCTACCACTCCCCTAAGCATATTTGTAGGCCATGGAGGTTTGTGTTGTTTGCTACCATCAGCTACATTACTCTGGATGGAAGATTCATGAGGGCTTACGAGCACCATTTTGTGTTGCTTAACCACTTCCACCATGGTGAAAAGGTAAGCCTACCTTATTATTTAGCTTGTTCTATGGATCATACCATTAAAGAAATGTAGAAAGACCCTCAAGGTGACCATGCTCTTCATCAGGGTCTTACAGTTTTAGTTTACAAATTGTTGAAAGAGAAATCCATTAAGAAACCAATTAGAGGTAAAAATACCAAGGATGATGACACGAAAACTGAGTATAGTGGTTTCAACCTTGACTCTGAAACTGAAGGTGAGTTTGAGGATCTCAGCCAAAAGGAGAAGACTAAGGGGAAAAGAAAGAGGATTGTTGTTGATTCTGACCTCTCGGACTCCGAGGATGAGTCCTTTGATGAGAAATTTATCAAAAGAAAGAAAGGAAAGGGAATGGGAAAACAAACCCAGAGGAACAAGAATACCCATAGGGGGACTAACAAGGTAAAAAGGCATATATTGATTTCTTCTGATGAGGATGCAGAGGACGATAAAAATGACAATATGAAGGGTAAGGAGGAGGATGAGATTCTGGATGTGGATCATGGTGAGGACATGAGTACTCAAGGATTGCAGAATGAGGGCCAAGAGAATAAAATGGGAAATCCTAGGGACTATCATGGGGATAATGATAGCATTAAGGTGGTGCAGGGGCACAAGCCTCAATTTCATAATTTATTGTTTGAACACTTCATGTTTTTGATAGAAAGGTGTTGGGAAGGATCAAAGAATCCTTTGTTTATGTTTTTTTTTGTAATAAGGTCCTAATTGTCCATTTTGTAAGGCCTAGTTGCCTAGGGTGCATTATAAACCCTATGGTCAACTCTGGTCAAAGGGACTTAGGATGAGTAGAATTAGGGAGTCAAGTTTTTTTTGGTCTATTTAGATCCATTTTAATGTGTTGAGGTCCCTAGGTTGATAATAAAATTAGTTTGAATGGCAAAATGCAAAAATTGTCAAAAAATTGACAAAGTTGTCAATTTGTAAAGCAACTTTTCAAAAAGTTGTTGTAATTGGTTGCCCAATGTTCATAACCATCTAAAATAAGTTTTAACATGTTGGGAAAACTATAAAATTCCTCAACAAACTCATGTGGGGGTTGTTGTGGGTGGAATTTGTAAACTTGATATTTGAAATTAATAAAAAAACTGCATTTTTCCAGAAAATTTGTTTTTGATTAATTAAAAATAGGTTTTAAAGGAACCGAAACCCAGATACATAAGAAAGATATTCAATATAGCAACAAAATACTACAGCAGCAAAACACCAGCAAAAATACCAACAACAAAGGAAAGGACAGCAAAAGGCCAGCAAGAAATTGGCCCCAAGCCCAGCAAAAAACAAAATTTAGAAATTCTTCATGGTTTCTTCTGTATCCTGTACCAAAAGCATCATTGCTTTTGCCGCTTCCCTCAAATCAGTATTTTCCTAAGCAGTCTGGCTATCTTTCATCTTCATTTCCTTCTTCGCCGTAGTCTGCCTAGTTCTACGTCTAGAGGTCTGGTGGCTTAGTCTGGAAGTAGGAGCATCTTCAATAACCACCAGGCTCTTCTCCTGGTTTTTCTTTTCCAGGTGATTCACCAGTGCATTCATGTTCTGGGAGGAGACTTTTAGAACCTAGAGGCTATGATCCATAAGGCTTTTCAGGGCTTTCTCATTTCTAGCCATCCGGGCATTGACATTGTCCTTATCCTCCTCCACTTGTTCCTTCAGAATTTTGATGACGTCCTCTAAGTGTTTCAGGTCACCTTTAATCAAGTCTTTCTCCAGCCAGTCTTCCATTTCCATTTCTTCCTTCGCTTCACTATTCTCCATCTCCTCGTGTTGCTTCCCAGAATCAGAAATGTTGATCAACTTATTGATCTTAACTTCCAACTCCCTCTGTTTACCCTGCATGTTGGTAATGTTTTCCACCACCCACTTCTGAAAATTGAAGAATTCAAGGGTGCAATTGCGGGCGGTATCCAGAATGGTTTCCGCAGAATCCTTGCTTTGTTCTGTCTCCTCCACATTAGGGTTTTCACCTTCCTTAGGCTTCAGAGCCTCTTTCTCAATTTTTGAGCCTTCAATATTATGTTGACAATTCTCAGAATTGCCCCCTTCCTCTTCTTCCTAATACTCCTCCTCCTTATTGATCTCCTTTTCAGAAATTTCTTCATTATTTTTTCCTTCTTCTTCCTCACAAAGCACATCCATTTCTTCCTGTACAATAATCTTCCTTTTTTTATGGATAGGGGTTTTGGTCTCCTCAGTCGAACCAGAGTCTATGCTTTTCTTAGAAGTCTGAGCATTGAGAATTAAAGGGTCATCCTTTGTTGCCCTAGTCTTATCCTTCATATATTCATAAGTAAGCAGAATGAGACCCTGGTGCGCAAGAGGGTAGGAGCTGGGTTTTTTAATATGGTCAGCCAAGCTCTCATTAAGAGAAGAAGTAAGATAGAAGGGAAAAGAAATTTTCACCCCATGGCGGAAGTGGTTCAGGATGGCAAAGTAATAATTGTAAATTTTCGTAAACCTACCATCCACAGTTAAATATTCCATTAATGCCCTAAGAATTCTTTGCCAGAAAGGTTTTACCTGTTGGGGGGTGAAGTAAGATATATTATCCTTCTTCTCCAGGTTGCTCTTCTCATCCTCCATCTTAGGGAAATTTTTGAAGGCCTCAGTGGCGTACTTTCTATCCCTATAGAATTTGGTCCCCTCCATCTTGAGCCCCGTTACCTCCAAGATCAGGCTTTCATCAATGTGCCAGATTTCCCCAAACAGGGTAGCCCTGTTTTTGCTCTAGCTTTTTGTGAACCCCTGAGAAAAAGAGCTTCTACTACCATGGAGCTTCTCCATATAATCCATGAACCCGTGTCGGTGGAGCCTTCTCCACACCTTCCTTTCACTCTTCCAGTGCTCACAACCGGACAGTTCATTCCTGTTAAGGCTACCTCCCATTCTGCTTTCCAAGTCACAATCACCTCTATTACAACTCTCGGCCTGCAAGTAAAACTCTGTGTTTCTGGTTTCTCCTTGAAAAGATTCTTTCACAATTTTGAAATTGCCTTTCATGTTCATACGAACCTAGCTATTATTACAATTACCTCTTGCACACGTGTTCTTGGTAATGATGCCTAGAAGCACTCATCGACTGGTAGTTCATCCGACTCCAAACTCTGTCATTAGTACTCGTTCCCTAGAATTCAATCATAATATTTGCTTGCTCCATTAAGGTGATCAAAATATAATTGTTCCTTAATCTCCCACTTAATGTGATCTTCCCCTATATATTTGACCCCCTTTTCCAAATTAACCCCTTCATTAGCAAGGATATCCGCTACCTTGTTACCCTCTCTAAAAGTATGGGTTAAAATAATGCTAACATAGTTATTAAGGATAGTCTTAGCATTTTTAATAATATTAGCAATATTCCAGGAGACTGAACTAATCCCTTTGAGGGCTTGTATAATATTTAAGGAATCCCCTTCAAGCTAGATTTTTTTAAATTTGAATTCCTGGGCTAACTGGAGGCTCTTAAGCATGGCCATAGCTTCAACCACATGGTTGTTTTGGATTCCAAAAGGGGAAGCAAAAGAAGAAATACACCTTCCTTGATCATTTCTAATAACTCCACCTCCACCAGCCTTTCCAGGGTTCCCTTTGGCAGCCCCATCAAAATTAACCTTTATCCAGTCATAATTAGGGAACCTCCAAACAATGTATTCTCTCTTCTTCTTGTTATCCACTCTGTAGACCTTATCAATTAGGTTCCATTTAGTAATAATGCCTTTTTCCATATCATTCATATTTATAATAGCCCATTGCTGATTATTCTTGTGAGGGATGTTGATGTTCTCCTTTATAGCCCTGCATATTTTTTCAAAGACAACCTAAGTATTACACTTTTCTTCCCTAAATATCGTGTCATTCCTTTCTTTCCAAATGCCCTAGCATATCATGGGGAGGGTCAAGGACCATAAGTTTTTAATAATTTGGCATTTGGTAGGATAATTCCATTGCCATATCATATCCTTAATGCTTTTGTTCATGACCCAATTAATTTTCCATTTTTCCCATATTTTACACCAGATTTCCCAAGTGAAGGAGCAATGAAAAAATAAGTGATCAACTAATTCCTCCTCCTTCTGACAAAGCTCACATCTATTAGGGAAATTGAAGCCCCTTTGAATTAAATTATCAATAGTAAGGATACTATTATGGGAAGCAAGCCAAAAGAACATGTTGACTTTAGGGATCAAGATGTTGTTCCAAACTTTATTCCAAAAGGGATTGCGGATTTGAGAAAAAGTGTTTTTATAAGCAAAACAAACTGTAAATTCACCTTTAGGGTCACTTTTCCAGAGGAAAACATCATCATAGTTGTTGTTAGGGGAAAAGGATAGCAACTCTTTCTGAATAGAGGAAAGACCAGGATGGATGTCCTCAAGATTGGCCCATTTATTCTCCTTCCAATAGTCACAAACCATCAACCCAAACCTCCTTTTACATTCTTCAATGACTTGATTGTTGTTTTGATCAAATATCACTTCATTCTTCATCCAGGGGTCTTCCAAAACCTTATTTTGTCACCTTTTCCAAGGACCCATCCAGCTCCAGCTTTTGCAACTTTTATGGCTTTGGTTACACTATTCCAGATGAAAGATCCAGCCGGGATATCTTCATCATTGAGGATCCCTTGGTTACACTATTCTAGAAAATTTGTTGTTCTTTCAGTTGGTATGGAATTTAACGACCTTCAAACTGAAAAAATATTTCATGGGGAGTTAGAGGGGTGAAATACCTTTCTTTTGAATCCAACCAGAGGTCTGGAGGTGGAGTATTGAGGAATAAAAGTTGTAATAGAAATGGTACTTGCAAGAGGTTCTAGAACTTGTCCTTTGGTAGAAAGTGCTGCCCCAAGTTGGTGTTCAATAAAATCAAACAATATCGGCCTATCTTTTGGAGTTTTTGGGTGGGAAGCCAAAAAGTGAGTTTTGAAGGCTAATAGGTCTAAGGAGCCAATTTGCACTTTGTGACTTTTGGGACTTGAACAACCAAAGTAGAGGGTTGTTTGACACCATTTGAGTTTGCAGGAACTTATCAAACCTATCTTGAGCCTTTGTTGGCCTATAAAACCATTTGGAGGGGTTGTGAGCAATTTGAGCCATTTTGAGTACTTTTGCCTGTGGGGTTTGAAACCAAATATTGATAACCTTGCACATTGTCCCATCGTGGGGTTATGGGGATGGGAATAGGTGATATGGGATGTTGAATTGATACTCTTAAAGGTGTGAGGCTTGGTTGGAGTGAATCCTTAAAAGCAGGGTTTGTTGTTTGATTGAGCAAGTGAGTAACTTGGAGCATTTTCAAGTTGTTTGAACTATACCTCTACATCAATTGGTACAAGGAACTTGTTGATAAGAAGAGGAGGGATGTACAATTTCAGATTGGTGATATGGTGTGGGTTTACCTGAGAAAAGAAAGATTGTCAAAGGGGAAGCATACAAAGTTACTCATGAAGAAAGTGGGTGCTTGCAAGGTTTTGAAGAAACATGGGTTGAATGCCTATGAGATATCCCTTCCCTCTAACCTTGGTATTTCTCCTATCTTTAATGTGTGTGATCTAACACCCTATAAAGGGCATGTTGTTGTAGGTACAGACTTTCATGTGGAGGAGATTCAAGAGGACATTGCTAATATACCTCCTCATGCACCAAAGAACCCTGAAAAGATCATTGATGAAAGGGTCATCAAGAAGACCGGAAATAAAGAATACAAACAATACCTTGTGAAATGGGTAGGAAATCCTATTGAAGAGGCATTATGGATGGATGAGGCTGAAATTTTGAAGCATGGCACTTCATTGGACCAACTTATCTCATGTGGAAATGAGATCAGCCCACCTCGGGAGTATGGTGCAGGGGCACAAGCCTCAATTTCATAATTTATTATTTGAACACTTCATGTTTTTTATAGAAAGGTGTTGGTAAGGATCAAAGAATCCTTTTTTTATGTTTTGTTTTGTAATAAGGTCCTAATTGTCCATTTTGTAAGGCCTGGTGGCCTAGGGTGCATTATAAACCCTATGGTCAATTGTGGTCAAAGGGACTTACGATGAGTATAATTAGGGATTCAAGGTTTTTTTGGTCTATTTAGATCCATTTCAATGTGTTTAGGTCCCTAGGTTGATAATAAAATTAGTTTGAATGGCAAAATACAAAAATTGTCAAAAATTGACAAAGTTATCAATTTGTAAAGCAACTTTTCAAAAAGTTGTTGTAATTGGTTTCCCAATGTTCATAACCATCTAAAATAAGTTTTAACATGTTGGGAAAACTATAAAATTCCTCAACAAACTCATGTGGGGGTTGTTGTGGTGGAATTTGTAAACTTGATATTTGAAATCAATAAAAAACTGCATTTTTCCAGAAAAATTGTTGTTCTTTCGGTTGGTACAGAATTTCACGACCTCCAAACTGAAAAATTATTTCATGGGGAGTTAGAGGGGTAAAATAAATTTCTTTTCAATCCAACCAGAGGTCTGGAGGTGGAGTATTGAGAGAGAAA
Source organism: Cryptomeria japonica (assembly GCF_030272615.1). Taxonomy (NCBI): domain Eukaryota; kingdom Viridiplantae; phylum Streptophyta; class Pinopsida; order Cupressales; family Cupressaceae; genus Cryptomeria; species Cryptomeria japonica. Next base: position 590,520,189 of record NC_081412.1, on the reverse strand, counting down.
AGTTGTAACAAATCCAAACAGCCCGTGAAATTGCCCTTTCCTAGGGTTTCAACTTCAATTTCCCATTTCTTCCAAATTCACCATGGGAAAATTCTAAAACTTGGTGAAATGGAGGATTTGGGAGTTTATTTTAATATCCAAAAGGTTTCATACCAAAATGATGCAGTTTGGGTGACACTTTATTAAATTTGGCCAGGCATCTCTATGTGACTGGTTGTGGGATTTGAATAAAATTCATGAACAGTCCCCATAACTTTAGCTTTAATGCAAACCAGAAACTATAACTTGGTATTTGGTGATTATTTAGATACCCAAAGGTTCTCAAATAGTTAATTTTATGGAGTTGCAGGTTTGGAGGGTAGTTCCTTTGTTAAGTGCTTAAATTAGCCCTTATTAGCCTAGATGAGGGTTTAATAGAAATGGTACTTGCAAGAGGTTCCAGAACTTGTTCTTTGGTAGAAAGTGCTGCCCCAAGTTGTTATTAAATAAAATCAAACAATATTGGCCTATCCTATGGATTTTTTGGGTGGGAATCCAAAAAGTGAGTTTTGAAGGCTAATAGGTCTAAGGAGTCAACTTGCACTTTGTGACTTTTGGGACTTGAACAACCAAATCAGAGGGTTTTTTAGCACCATTTGAGTTTTTAGGAACCTATAAAACCTATCTTGAGCCTTTGTTGGCCTATAAAACCATTAGGAGGGGTTGTGAGCAATTTGAGCCATTTTGAGCACTTTTGCTTGTGGGGTTTGAAACCAAATATTGATAACCTTGCACACTGTCCCATTGTGGGGTTATGGGGATGGGAATAGGTGATATGGGATGTTTAATTGATACTCTTAAAGGTGTGAGGCTTGGTTGCAGTGAATCCTTAAAAGGAGGGTTTGTTGTTTGATTGAGCAAGTGAGTAACTTGGAGCATTTTCAAGTAGTTTGAACCATACCTCTACATCATAAGGGATTTTGTGAAACTATCAGCAAAATTGTGAAAGATATCAGCAACCTGAAGAATGATATTAATGTTATTAAAAATGCTACGATAGGTGAGAAGCCTCTCTCTGAAAATGTTAAAGAATTAGTGGTTGCAATCAACAATGTTGAAGCTATTGAGGCCATAGTCGGTAAAATTCTTGAAACAGAAAAGAAGGTTAAGGAAATGGAAGGGAATAGAGAGGCAAACGGGCTAGAAACTACCATGAACAACCTGGTCAATAGAGTCAACAAGATGGAATTAACTGTGAAGAGGATTGCTTAACATAATTTTCAGATTCTTAAGGCCTTTGTGGATAATATGAATATTCTGATCAATAGATTTGATCACATTAAAGACAAGGAGGGTGATAGGGACCAGATGGAGAAAAAGGGTCATGAGAAGAGAACTAGGGCCAACACCAGGAAACAGGGTGATATCAAGGGACGAGAGCTGGATGAATTGAAGAACTATGTGGACAACATGAAGCAGATGGCGGTTTATGCAGAAGATATTATGAAAAATATTTAGTTGTCTTTCTCTCTGTCTTTGTCTTTGTCTTGTCCTTTTGCTATCCTTTAGCTGTCTTAGTGCAACTTTCTATGTTTTGAATTCCCTTTTTTTTTGGTTGGGAACTATTTTTTGTTTGGGTGATCAAGTACGGTTTTCTTTCACTTTAATGTTTTATCTTTCTCCTGATTTGTATTAAGGTTCGGGTTCCTTTCAAAAACCTATTTTTACTTAATCAAAACTAGAAGCATTGAGAGATGAATATGTTGAGTTATGATTAAGCATTATTAATGTTTACAAGATTAAAATTGTTTACTGTTAAGTTGTCATAACAATCAAACCGATTGATGTCAAGTATTCTTATGAATATTGATCTTGACTGAGATATGTTTACTTTGTGTGATTGAATTTGAGTTTGGGAACTTTGTATCAGTTTTTCAATATACTGATTCACCCCCACCACCCCCCCCCCCCTTCTTAGTATTCTACCAGATACTTATTCTTTCATCATACCATCAGAAAGTGATCAAATCTTTTAGCAATTTGGGAAAAATCCCTTCTCATATTAGTCCAAGTAAAAGGACCATTCTGAGTTTTACAATCAAACAGACCCATATCCTAAATAAAAGATCCAAAATCAGCAACAATCCTACGATTAGGTAAAATACCACTAGACGTCTCATCCAAATATGAAATTACACTGAAGTCCCCTCCAAGGACTAACATACAATCCTTCAAAGGGGAAGAAACTAGCAAAATCTCTTTCCAAAGTTTTCTCTTCTCCAAAATACAAGAAGGACCATAAATATTAAAAAAGCCAAAATTTAACATTTGAAACCCTGCTCTTGACCAAGGCCAGCATCCAATTTATAGAAAAATCCGCAAGATTCAATTTGACCGTAAAATCATTCCAAAGGAAAGAAATCCCCCTCGAAGCACCAATAGCAAGGGAAGAGACAAATTTCCATAACCTCAAAGATGAAAAAAGAGAATTTGCGGAAGAAAGACTAAATTTTATTTCCTATAACATAAAAATATCACACTTCATTAAATCCATTTGAGATTTAATCAAGCCCTTTTTGTTAGGGGCATTTAAGCCCCTAACATTCCAAGAAATAAGCTTCATTGGCTTCGAGGGGAGGCAAAGGCTCCCCTCTTTTCTTGTATTTGAGAATTCCTACCCTCATTAAACACACTCTGCAAGTTCCTCTTGATCGCAATTGAGCGAGTAACCAGAGGACTAATCATTGATTTCTTTTTTATTTTAACAGAAGAACCAGGAGAAGACAAGTCTACAGTCTTATCATCAACAACACCCTCCAAAGGAGTAAGAGGTTCCTTTTTCCATTTAACCAATGAACTAGGAGAGGAAATAAGAGTAGATTGAATACCAGCATCAATCTCTTCTTGTGTTTTTAGATGCTTTGGTGGGCGACCTCTAGATCTAGGATAAAGTAAAGGGGAGCTTTTAAGAAAAGGATATTGAACAAGAGACAAAACTTTGCTAATATTCAATGGACTCTTAGAAGGAGGTAAGTTCTCTTTATCCATATCCGGAGCATTGGAAAGAACATCAAAGGGGTTGTGAGAAGAAGGAATAATCAAGTATTTCTTAATAGTGCTCAAATCAGTAGAAATGGAATTAATGACCTTATCTGTAGTCAAAGCATCAAGAGGCATAGAATGTTTTTTTTTACAAGGTCATGTACCTGATTAATTAAGTGATCATCAGGAATTATAAAGGAGCTTCAATTATACTACCGAAAGAAGGACCAATATGGGACCTAGCCAAATTCAAAGCATAAAACCCACAATTGGGTTAGCAGGAGATGGTACAAATAAACTGTTCTTAGAGGACACCAGACCACACATAGAAGGACCATTGAAACCATTCATCCTAGCAGGAAGCAAAATAGATTTATCATTAAGTAAAGTGCTAACCTGAGGCAACATAGGAGAACCAAAACCTATCATCATAGATATGGAAGGATTCAAAACACCCACAGAAACATCAACAATAGAACACTTAGAGACAATATCAGGAGCAAAAACATAAGAAGGAGCAGCCATGTCCTAAGCTCCTTGCTTCAAAGACTTTGAAACCCGAGTGGATACAAAACTCTTTTTAAAATCAAGAAGAAACAAATCATGCATAACAATAAATGATTTAGAAAAACCATTAACATCTCTAACAATATTCTGCCTCCAAATGCCATCATCCGATTTAATATTGCAAGATCGAAGGGTACCCTTAGGATCAATTAAAACACAAATTTTGACTAGAACTTCCGGATCCACTAACTCTAGATGGGAAATTAAGAAACTCCCAAAGGAATCCCCAATTAATCTAAGCACCTCAGGATCAGAAAATTCAAAGGGTAACTTCGGGAGACCAAACCAAACGTGAATCTTAATAGGGTTTACCCATGCGGGTACAAAAAAAGGCTTCCACAAACTCACAAACAAAATATTTTTTATTAATCCAAAAATAAGGAGTTTTTAATGCCTCATTCCTAGCCCCAGGGGAATCAGATACAATAATGAAAGAACTCACGAACATAACCTAAAAATTATGAACTCCCAGCCATTTCTCATTTAATTTTTGATGGAGTTTGGATAAATTTATTGGATCCCCCCAAATCTCAAGGGTAATAGCAAGCGAATGCAAACAACTAGCCTTTTTAGCCACAACAAAGTCCAATAAATCAATAAGAGGGACAAGAGCCCATACCTTTCGAGCCTCAAAATTACCTAAATTAGGGTTAAAAGACTTATACTTCGAATTTGCAGACTCCGACAAAGAAGAAGTCGTATGAGAAGCCCTAGCTCCATATGGCAGTGAAGAAGTAACATTAGTATCACCCACAATCTGGTCTAAAACCCTAGCTCCCACATCCTGGTTTGAAACCCTAGGTTCCTTTATAGACTGAGAACCCTCCTTACCTGAAACCCGACTAGACAACCGAGCTCCATGAGAGGCCACATTTTGCACAAAACCATGATGTGGAAAATTACCTGACAAAGTCGTCTACAAAACATCCTTCCAAGATGCAGATATATCTCTCTGACCATTCCTATTCTGCATGACCCGCGAACCCTTAAACCTTCTATGGGAAAAACTCTAAAAAATATTTTGAGGTTGGCCAAAATCTCCCTCTATTTGTGTTTCTCACCCTACAATGAGATTGAGACAATGTTTAAGGAGCCCTATCAACCCATCCTCCGTTATGGAAAACCCACTGCAGTACATGCCCAACAACATTTACAAACAAAGAAGGTGGTGAAAGAGGCTCATCCAACGCAACATCTACCCATCACCCAAGAACTCGCTTGTCGCCCATCGCTCCTCCCATCAACCTATTCATTATTATTCAACAATTTTGGCAAGACTTTTTTTAGGGGCAATGGAGAAAAAAAGTAGGGCTTCTCAATAACTGTGATAGACAAATTATACCCAATTTTCACATGAGAAAGTTATGGATGTGAATTGGATGTTTTCAAGGGGTTTCCTCTTTGTCTACTTCCCCTTTGAAATTGCATTAGGTTCTATAAATTTGTTTTATCTATTAATGATGTGAATTATTTGTAATCAAGTAAGGCATAGATAAAGTATGCATTCCTTCATTGAATCTAGTGTGTTAGAATAAAAAATGTTTCAAGTTCTTTTTATATTTGGAATTAGACCAAGGTAGTATAATGGAATGAGATATTTCTTCATCTAGTTATGATGAAGTTGAAAATAAAATTATATCTTCAAGTTTTTCATGACATTGTATTGTTTTGAATTCGAAGGTAGTTATGTGTGTTCTATAGGGAAATTTATAGTTTATTATCTATCATGAAGCCCATGAGGTGTGAAAGGTGCTAAAAATGTCGAGGTTGTTTTACATGTTGAGAAAGGAATTTTTTTAGGGAGCATTGGATAGATTTTTTTGGAAGATTTGAGAAATGATTGATTTTGATAGATATGATATATATATTATGATGATTTTTATATTATGTGCGTGGTTGAAATCCTTTTGTTATATGACATTTTTAATCTTTATAGTATTTTTGAGCCTTTAAGATTATGATTGTAGTTATAAGATGTTGTTTGATACTATTCCAATTAAATTGTGTGCATTCATCAAACATTAAAAGTGTGATTTTTCCTATATATATTTTTATATTGATAATTGTGTGTAGTAAGAAAGAATTAACTATTATCATGGGAAGGAAAAACTAGGGAACACCTAAGCATATCGAAGTGGAGAAATAAAAATAAAAGTAGTGCATAAAAGTCTTTGTCAAATAAAATAAATGTGAAGCTACATCATTATTACCAATTAAATTGAGTAAAAAAACAAGTCATAAATTTTTTAATGAAAGAAGAAATAATGAAATTATGTTGATGATGAAATACCACTTCTCTATAATAATTTAATTTTTAGTTTAACAATACAAAAAATGATAATTTTTAAAGAAATGAAAAAAATATACTTATTATAAAATAAAATTATATACCAATTAAAGAAAACAATAAAAATGAATAAAAATTACCTAGTGTAAATTGTTCATACAAAACTAAATTATATATTTAAATTAATGAAAATATCTCAAGATTAATGCTTTAATTAAATTGTAGAATGAAGTTGTAGAAGAATTGTTGATAAAACATGTTTTGAAATATTACACATTACACAAAATCTTGCAAGGGTAAAATTAGTTATTGAAATGATTTAAATATAATTTTTTTATCATTAACTCCATACAAATCCTAACATGTTCATCTAGATTTTGTCGAGTCTTAAGGAAAAAAATAGGAAAAGTAAGTATACACCTTTTAGCATGTTTTGTCATTAGGATAAATCATTCCCCTGACTTTAGACATGAATGATAAAAAAACTCAAATAGAGAGACAAACTTTTTCTTCTTTTTTTATCAACAAAGGGCAATAGCCAAATATGAGAAACATCTTTTTTCTTGTGTTTATATATTTGATATTTATTTATTTATTTATTTATTTTTAATGTTCATGTTTTAAAATAATGATAAATTTCATTTTAAAAAAGGACAAATTGAACTATATTATGGCCTTGTCCTAGTGCCACTATTATTAATGTAACTTTTGACACACAAATGTACCTGTACATTATGTGTAGAAACCTAAATCTGCACACTTAATTAAATAAATTTTATTTGTTTAATTATCATTTATCCACCTATTAATTAAACTAAGGTTTGATTAATATCCATTTTTCTTCTATCTAACCATTAATTAAATTCAATATTTGATTAATTCCCCTTTCTTCCATTAATTGAATAAATTCTATTTATTTGATTAAATTCTTTCTCCGCCATTTAATTAAAGTATATTTAATTAAAATCCTTTCTTGCATATAAATAAATCAAATTTATTTATAACCCCCCCCTCCCCCCACTTGTATTTTCCTACAAATGCAAGTTGCATTCATTTTAGTTAATAAATCTTTTTATTTTAATTAAAATCCCTATTTCTCCCACTTGCATTCTCCTACATTTTCCATTAACCTCCTAATCATTATTCTAATTATGTCACATCCCTTAATTTAGCAAATTTGGAAGAAAGTCTTCTAAATGCATTTCAGACTATATCCTTTGCAACAAGTTAACTTGTTGAGTTCCCCAAATTTGTAAGGTTCTTACAAATTAACCTCCAAAGTCTTCCAAACCATTAAAGGCTATTGCAAAATCCTTGAAGGTTTCTCCCTCCACACAAGCTAAGCCTTCAAAGTCTCTGAAGAGAATTTAATGCTCTTACAAGACTTCAATTATTCATCACATCCCCCTTTGCACAAGATTTTGCCCAATAGACAATATCTTTTACCATTGGATAAAATTTTTATCCAACAAGCTTGCCCACATGGGGTTAACCATTAAGTCTTCCCAAGCATTTAATGTTTCCTTCCTCTCCTCTCAAGCAATATCATGGTGACACTTGTCAACATGAGATTGGGTTGAAAATCTCACATGGATTGATAAATTTCAATCCTAACCCTTGTCAAGATTATTCAATCTTAGCCATCCATTTGACCAATTATTCTATAAATAGAGCTCATTTTCTCATATCAAGGATCCCATCTTAGTTACTTCCATCTAAGCTATAGGTAAATTGTCTTGTGCAAGTTATCAAGAAGCTCCTTTTGTCATCTCTAAGCATTTTAGATCATTATAGTTGCATCATAGCATAGATTTCATCATGTTTTAGTATATCATGTTAGTTTCTTTTCCATTCTAGATTAATCTCATCTTCATATAATATCACACTAATTTCATCAATTTGGTAACATATCGTTTCATATCAATAGAATCTCACTAAGATCATAGTTTCATACTTTTATATCTTACAATCATATCTCTCTCATTCTTTAGGTTGTCATCCTAGAGATCAAGTGCTCTTCCAAGCTAAGAGCCACCTTGAATTTGAAGGATCCTTGGAGACAGAGGACAATGGGATGTGCTTAGAGTTTTATGTCACTAACTTGTTTTATGATTTCAATACTCTAACATAATGTTTCATTGGTGTGCTTGAGTTGTTTGTTTCTCATTTGCAAGATTCCATACTTTTCGAGCATACAGTATGAAGTATGTAGGGTGGAATGTAAAAAAGTTCCCCTGCTTGAAAAGTGGACAACCTCAAGAGTCCTTCTTAAAGGTTTGCTAGAACTCTCAATTGAAGAGTTCTTTTCTTAGTCCATTCACAAGGGGATCCCTAGTGTAATTGTGAGTTTCTTGTGAAAATATGTGTTTTCTTAATTAACTTCATCAATAATTGACCATGCAATCAATATTACGATGTTTCATTTTTTACTTTGATTTCAAAATATTTTGTATCTTATTTTGTAATTGATTCATCTTCTTGTGATTAATTTGAAATTAAATTTGTTCTTAAATTATTTTAAAATGTTGTATGTTTTTGTGAATTTATTACTATTTTGTTCAATACAATTAAATTAAAGCTATAATTTGTCTATTAAAATCAAATTTTGCAGCATTCATTTCAATCATATTTTAACCTCAAAATTGGTTAATTTATGAAAAAGAAATTGCAACAATAATTAATCTTATAAAATCATAATTTATTTGAGATATTTTGATATTTTTTCATTAGAAACTGTTAATCTTATAACAGTTAAAATTCTAAAAAATTAGATCAGCAAAAAAAACATTTTATCAACTAAAAAATATTGAGTTAATTATTTGCCATGTATTATTAAAAGCAATCATTCAGATTGAATTGAAACTAAATCAACATTTGAATATAAAAAATGTAAAAGAGAAGGGGGAGAAGAAAATAGATAAATTTTTTAAAAATAAAAAATAAAATCCAAACTTGCATTTAATCTTCTTATGTATCATTTTTTTTTTTTAGATGGGCCTTTGGCCGAATAATTATATTAATTGAATGAAATTACATAAAGTTTACAACCCGATTCATTATGGGCACCGGTAGGAAAGAATCGGGCGAAGAAAACCTCTGGTCTTGCCCAAGGAATAAATTTCCTAGAAATCATCAAATAAAATACAATAAGTGGCCAATTGTCATTCCACAATAATACATTTGATAATTCCTATAAAATACATCATACTAATTCCAGCGATAATGGTTGCAGAATTTAATTGCAATAGTGCCATATTTTGATAATGATGGGATGAGGGAGTTCTAAATAAAACATGTCTAATACCTCCACCTGAATCCTGCAAAACCAAATTGCTAGAACAAACTACACATTCCTCCTACATATTGTTAGATTAGTCTCAATCTGAAAGTAAATGCAACTGGAACCAGTGTAGACACTTAAAAATAATTATTTTAATTATTTTTAATTCTTCATATAATTAATTAATTAATTATGTTAATTCAAATTCTCCTCAATATTAATTAATTATAATTAATATTATCACTATAGTATGTGACTGATTTATTTAATAAATCAATCCCTCTTTATTCTTCTAAAAAGTTAAATTCTCTCAAATCCTCCTCTTAGCTAATTAATTTTGATTAATTAGTTAACCTACATGATTCCTACAAACCATCCTCCTAATCCATCATTAACCTAATCAATTCTTCTAGAAACTCCCTAAACTCACTTAACCTTATTCTTCTAATTTTTAATTCCCTCCACTCATTCTCTCTCCTAGTCAAATCCTCCTACAAAACCAAATCCCACCTAACTCTTCCTCTAATCCCCTCCTAATGAGTTGATAGTGGTTAATCACCATGACTAGCCACAAAGTCAACTCCTTGTCCCTTCCATCCAACCACTAGCTTTTAATGCTCTTTTCCTAGGTGAATGTGAGATTTTCAAAATCTCACAATCCTCTAGGCATCTCCTCTCCCAAGGAATTTTTAATTCCTTCTTATCCCTCCAATCCCCATGATTATCCCCTTTTGGAGAATTTTAAATTCCTCCTCTCCATTCTTCAAGGAATGTCACATCTCTTGCTCCTCTCAAGGCACATTGGGAAGTCTTCCCAATGCACCTTGCTCTTCTCAAGGTACCTTGGGAAGTCTTCCCCATGCACCTTGAGGAGTGTGGAGACAAGAAATGCCTTTTAGGCATATCTCTTGGTCTCCGCACCCTCTCTTGAGCCTTGTGTGAGCTCACAAGCAATCCTATCTCTCCATCTTGGATCCATCCTAACCATCCATTTTTCCTCTCCTCTTCCTATAAATTGAGGACTCCATCCCTCCATTTTTCATCTCCAAGCTTACTAATCTTATGCTACTCTTTTGAGCCTAGGAAAATCATCTTAGCAACCTTACCATGTCAAAATCATATCTCATCCACACTTAATCACCTCATCCATATCATCCTCCAAAATCCATTTCATATTGTGCACAACATTGGAGAGCCATCCACACTAAGTAAGCAAGAGGAGCACATCAAGTGGAGCATCATCCAAGGGTGTCTTCACTTCATCAAGCTCCATCCGAAGGAGAAGGTACAAGGTTTGTGAGGTATATGTATTTCATTCTTGTTTTGAGCATCTCAAATTATGTCTTTCAATTTCATATATTTATATGTTTGATTTGCATATTTGCTATCTAATCCACCTCACTAGTCTTTTCCCCTCTTCATTTTGGCATGCCCGGTGGGACCCACGTCCCTAAGAACTAATATTTTTGCAAGTTTTTGTGAGTTGTGAGACACAGGTCCCAAAATAGCATGAGAGACTACAAACCAATGCGAGCAACTTGGGTTTACTGCGACAGAAAATCTACTTCGGCGCGAGAAAAGGCACATCAGTGTGAACAACCTAACATATTTTTAAATTTTCTTGCTTGCTGTTTAAAATTTGAAACTTTACTATCTGTCTGTTTGTTTACCGTGCACGCAGGCATTTCAGCGCGGGTGATTTTTAATCAGCGCGAGCGTTTTTATGTTATTCTCACCCAGTTATTTGAATTTAAATTTTGAAAATTTTACCCTCTAACTCCCACAGAACTCTATTTTCAGGTTCAGCACGAGCACAAGTGTTTCAGTGCGAGCGTTTCTGATCAGCGTGATAGACGGGTATAAAGTCCTTTTCTATTTTGTATGTTTTGTCATTTTTTGTCTGTGGGTTTATTTAGTTTAGCGCATACGCAGGCGTTTCGGTGTTTGCGCAGGCATTTCGGCGCGGCTGACTACACTTCAGCGCGTCCACTGTCTGTGCAATACAGTTAGGACCAATTTCCATCTTTTTAGTTTTACAGTTTAATCCGACCGTCCAAGACTCAAAAAAATAAAAAAGAACTACTAATCTCATTGTTTTGCAAGTTGCCTAGTAGATTCAACCAAATATTGTGCATTTATTTAAGTTAGGCACCTAGATATTAATTAAAATAAAATGAACCATTGTCTTGTGTATTTTTAAGAAAAAAGTAAAGGCAGGAGAGTATGCTCTCATCTAACTAGACGATTAGAAATCCAGACCCTCCAACCTTTTCTTGTTTGATTGCGTGTTTACCTCTAGCGAGCTTGCCCTCCCAACTTGCTCTTTGAGAAGGTAAGAGGGGAATGACCCAAGTGAGTACACTCGGACCTGGGGTTCCCAACTCACCATAATAAATAGGCCATTGACTATGAAAGGGTCAATGGTTGGGGCTATATGAGAGTTCACTCTCACATTGGGTGCTTAGTAGGATCCTAGAGATCTCAATCACGCTTGCATGACTACTAACTTCTTGGTGCTCCGTTGGTCTATAAGCCTCAATTGTGCTTGCGCAACTGCGAAGGGTAGCTCCTAATGGGAAGACTTACTAAACACCTTGTTCATAGTGGCCAAAAACCTTCTAGTCATTGGTGCAAGAGGTCAAACCTCTGAAGCCGCCCATATTTTTACGGCCCTTAGTAGAGACACAAAGTTCACCATGAGGAGTTTTCATGGGAATTGATGCTTGGCTGCCCCAGAGAAGTGAGTACCATGGAGGGGAGCCAGTGGGGTCAAGCATCTAAGTGTCTGCTTTGGGTAAGCGTAGCTGGGAAACCAATTGAGATCCAATGACTATTGTCCTTGCCAGCCTTAAGAATGTTGTATATGAGCATGAGTGTCTTTGAGTTAATATGCATTTGATCATTGTGTTTTCTTTGGTTGATACATACTTGCCAAGAGTAGACTAAAAACATGTCATTATCCTCAAACATTTTGCAAAACATTTGTCCAAACACAAATAGTTATCCAAGTCATTACCCACAAAATCCAAAATTGCGTCAAAACTCCATCCGTCCCATGTCTCATAAGCTCAAGTGAGAAACTAAGAGTTTGTGCTCTCCATTAAGGTTTAGATTCGTTCTTTGAAACACCAACTATCATCAAAATCTGAGTGGTCGTGTACCTTCATACAACTTTCCATTCGAATCAATCCTCTTTTGAGTCATATCCATGCCAAGAACAACCTAGTCATCAAATTTCTTCTAAGTCATCACTATCACACCTCCTCAATCAATCATCCTCAAACTTCCTAAGGACTTAGTACATCAAATCAATCTCTCACCATTATCAAATCAATCATCAAAAATCCAAATCCAATCATCCTTTAATCCAATTTAACCTCACTTCAAGGTTGCATACCTTGTGAAGTTCCATTTAGACCTCATCATTGATCAATTGGCTCTCGTGCTTGAAGAAGAATCCTCTCCAAGTATCATTTGCCTAATCCTTTTGAGTTGATCAAGACTCTTAACTCATGTCTCTATTTTTCCTAGGGTCATTAGTCAACCCTTAGTGTAAGAGAGGCTTCCTATTCATCATTCCCAAGTCTAAATTCTACCCAACTTAGTCATTACCTTGCTTGTGGTTTAATCCACCACCTAAAATCATCATCCAAGGACTAAGGTGTCAAATCCTAATCAAATCCGGGCTCTAATCCAAGAACATCACTAATCAACAAAATCCTTTGTCATCAAAGACAAAATCCAAAATTCCACAAACATCTTGCTAAGTCCTTTCATCAAGAGATTTCCTCCTCCAAGCTTTTCTAACTCTCGTCATGTATGGTCACAAATCGATCCCAAAAGAAAAAGATGGCTGAACAACAATATGACATGTCGGACATTAGTGTCCTATATGAAGATCCCACACAAGATCCTACACAAAGTGGGCAACCTAGCAATCAAGATCAAAGCCAAAATCCTAACATGGTTAGCCAAGATGAACTCTCCCCGGAGGTGCAAACCTTTCTAGAATACTCTTATAACCAAGAGATGGTTGAAAAGTTCATCCAACACAATCCTACTACACTTCTAAAGACTCTCCTTGAAAATGGAGCTCAATTTCCACCTGAATTTGATAAATCTACTCTTAGCCAACAACCACAAGGGGACCTTACATCCACACAAAGCGCTATACCCGCTCCTCAAATGCAGTCAATCGCAACCCCATCAATCATCCAAGCTCAATCAATGTCGCCCGCAGTACCTCCTACCATGGTCTCCATCCCACCTTCTTCCACTTTACCATCTATACCACTATCAAATCTGATCTCATCCATCCTCCAACACACTTCCATACCACCTCCTTCCATTCAACCACATATTTCTATTCCACAAACTTCCCTTCCTGTCAACAATGTCATAAATTTTATCTGGGCCGTACTCAATCCTGTCGTAACAATTTGCAGACCCCGACCAACTATCACCCAAGTCCCTATGACATCGGTCATCACATCTCATGTTCCCGCCTCCTCAGCATATCAATACATTGGTAGTGGTGCACCTTCCTTGACCCATCCAATTCTTGGGGCAAATAAAATTCATCATTATTAAAATCCACAACAAGACCTCATCAAGGAAATTCAAGACATGAAAAATATCATCAGGGACAAGAAAGAAGGGACTAACAAAAGGAAACCTTACTCATTTGAGGAATTTTGCCCTTGTCCTTATGACCCATCTATATCTGTTGCACCATACCCTCCAGGATTTGAGATCCCTAAATTCACCAAGTATGAGGGCAAAGGAGACCCCCACGACCATGTCCGGGAATTCCACATCTTATGTCAAGAAATCTCCTATAGTGACCTTTATCTTCATAGACTCTTTCCCAAGAGTCTCACGGGAGATGCCCTGGCATGGTTCTCATCTTTACCATGAGGCTCCATTGTCTCCTTTCCAGACTTGGCAGAGAAATTTGTGGCCCACTATGCTTACTGTAGACACCCAAAATTGTCATGTCTAATTAAATAAATATTTTATTTATTTAATTATCTAAGCCTAATTCTTCTATTAATTAAATAAATCTTTATTTATTTAATTAATTCATTTATCCTCTTCTAGCCTTATTTCTCATTTAAATAAATACATTTATTTATTTAAATTATCCCTTTCCTAAATTAAATAAATATTTTATTTATTTAATTGTCCTACTTCTTCTATTAATTAAATAAATCTTTATTTATTTAATTAGTTCATTATCTTTTTCTACACATGACACATGTCATTCATCTCTTATTTCCTACACTACCTACCTCTTTCATTATTTTGGTATTTCTTATACCTACCCTCTAATCCTAGCCGACCTCCTTTTTTACACCTCTCAATCTTAACCCTCCATTTCATATTGTGTCTTCTATTTAAGGAGATGCTTTCTTCATTGACAAACCCTAATGACTAATTTTGGAGGACTTAGCTACACTACAATTCTACTTGCAACCACATTCCGTTCTTTATTGAGCTCTTGTGCACATAAAAATCTGAGAGCAAGCATATCAAACAAGATCAATGGAGATAGGAAGAATGGAGATCAAAACCCTAGTGGACATGTGATGGTATAATCTTTGTGATTTTTGAGTTATTTTGCATTGTCTTAGGTTATCTTCATATGTTATGGTGGATCTTTGTTCATTGTTAGGCTAGGGTTTGGTGGTTGAATCCATTTTAGTCTTTCAATATTGTTGTTTATTGCTATCCATTTTCACCATATACATTTTGGCACGCCCGGTGGGACTCTTGTCCCTTTGCATTTAACATTTTTGTTGCAGATTTTGCATTTTGAAGTTGCAGATCGGACGATTTCGACGACATTTTTAGGTTTTTTCCGCGTCTGCAAGTGTTCGGATCGCGTTTTTGTATTTCAGAGGCGTCTGTGATATCTTGGATCGCGTTTGTGTTTCTGTCATTTTCTATTTTTGCAGGTTTCCGAAAGTCGCGTCTGTGATCCCGAATCGCGTCTGTGATCCCTAATCGCGTCTGTGAACCATCTGATCGCGTCTGAAGAATATAGAGGTGTCTGTGTTATGAAATCACGTCTGTGAATCACAGAACCGCGTCTGTGTCGGACAGACGCGTCTGTGTCTGGTATAACAGCGTCTGTGCATTCTGTTTTGCAAATTTTTTTAAGTTTTTCGATTCGATTTTTCGGATTTTGTACTTAGGGTTTCAGATCTGGTTTATTTTTGGCTAACCTTTGCAGATCTAGCTAACCTGGTTTGTGCAGCTTGCTTTGGAGGCAAATACGTTTTTGTTGAAGGCCCCTTTTCACAAAGTCTTTTTGGGTTTTCTTAAAATTTACCTAACTTGTGTGCTTGCAGGAAGGGGTTATCATTTGAAACAGCCCAAACTACTAACAATTTTGTTGCAGGGCCTTAGCTAGGGTTTTGTAATTTTATTTGTGTGCCTTGTCTTCATAGCTTAGCAAACACTTCAATTGGTGCACTAAAATTGAACCATTGTCTTTTGTGTCTTGAGCAATAGGCTCTTTTTGTTTACTCTTTAGAGGGCCTGTCTTCCCGTGTGGTCATTAGGACTACTAGTGAGAAGAGAACGACCCAAGTGGTAGCAAAAGAAAAGCCATCTTCTTCCAAGCCACTATAATCAAATGTATTCATGGTGAAAACTATGAATAACGTGTGCTGATTAGTTCATACCGACACTATGTCTCCCCATAAACCCGTTTGATCAAATTTATTTGATCATTTGTAGGGCGTAACCCCTACCGGCTGGGAGCCTTCTGTATTTACAGAGCTGAAAGTGCCGCATGTATGGCCACACGAGCGGATGCCCTTACTAGCACCTCATTGTTTTAGATGCCCAAATCCTTCTAGTTGTTGAGGCAGGAGGTCGGACCTCTGGTAGCGGCCCACACACATACGGTTCTTAGTAGAGATACAAAGTTCGCCATGGGGAGTTTTCATGGGGACTGATGCTTGGCTGACCCGAGAAGTGAGTGCCGAGGGTGGAGCCAGTGAGGTCAAGCATCTAAGTATCCGCTCTGAATAGCGTAGCCTTGGGGGTAAAACCCCATGTGGGATCAACAATTATTGTCCTGGCCAGCCATAAGAATTGTGCTTGACTTATGATAAACATTCAAACAATCAAGACAAAACAGCAAAACATTGTGTCTTTTGTGTCTTCAAGTGTATGCAAAAACTTTTTTTTACATCAAACAACACACTTTTTGGAGTCTAAACAGTCTGCAAACATTGGGTCATCAACACTGTGTCCTCTTGTCACGAAAAACAGTCGAAAAATCAGATTTGGTCACAGCAAAACAAATTCACAGATAGGAAAGATTGCACTAAGGTTACAGAAACGCGTCTGTGTCTGTTAAAACCGCGTCTGTGTCTGATAAACGCGTCTGTGAAGTACAGAATAGCGTCTGTGTTTTTATCAGCGTCTGTGTCGAACAGAGACACGTCTGTGTCTGGAAATCGCGTCTGTGAAGTATACAGGCGCGTCTGTGTCCAAAATTGCAAAAACTGTTACAGTCTTAGCAAACATCAACAGGAAATCTCAGAATCACGTTTGTGTCAAACAGAATAGCGTCTGTGTCTTCAAACCGCGTCTGTGAAGTATACAGAGGCGTCTGTGTCAGGATTTCAAAAAAGTTTAACAGTCAAGCAAACAAAGAAATCAGTTTCGGCACACTTGAGCTTCCTAGGTTGTCTCTTCAGGTTTCATCTAGCATTCAGCCTGTTCTAAGGTCTTACACAGTCCATCATTGCTTCATACCTCATTTTACATTCATACTTGTCTAAACTTGAGTCAAAAGGTCACTTGCTTGTCCTCACTATACTTTGTCAACACACTACATATTACTACACTTTGCTAAGTGGTCCCTCATCAAGGTTTCTTACCTTTGGGTCTCATTTGGTCTTACTTAGAGTCAAGGTCAGCTTACCTCATCAAGAGAAACTATCCTCTCTTTGGAAGTCACACCTACTCTACAACATACATACTTGGTCTTACACTTTGGACATTGCAAGTACACCTAAGATTCATTTACACTCCATACAACTCTTAGTCTTCCATACTCTTTTCATTTTTTCGTCTAGTCTCTCACATATTGGTCTAACACCTAGTTCATGGTTGAAACCCGTCTTCAAAAATCTAGGAGAAAAGCTAAAGAAGCTCAAGGGCTCGTAAACATGAGTTCTTATGAGTATGACAATGATGTCTTCTACAATCCTGAGCACACTACATTACCAGACATGAATGTTTATAGACACAATCCAAATATGGAAAGCGCAAACGCTATACACAACGCTACACACAATGATATTGTTGACAATTCTTCAATACTATCAGCAGACATACAAGAATCTATAATGGACCCTCAATTCAATAGATTGGTTGAAGAGATAATGAGGAGAGATCGTCAATACTTTCTAAACATGATGGCACAAAGTGGAGCTAAAATACCACATGATTTTGACTTATCTCAACTTATGGAAAGTAGACCTTCACAACAAACTCAACCTAATAGTGGAGGACCCAATAATATGATGCCGGAGTCACCATCAGTTTTGCTTCAGAAACCAGCAATCTCACATATACAAGCTCAAATGCATGATACTTACACTCAAAGACCATCATGGAGGCCTTATGTTCAAACACATGCTCAAGATATGGGTCAACCAAGACAAATGGATACTCAAGGACTTCCTCAAAATTTTGACACAAGAAGACCTCATGCCAAAATTGGGGGCAACACAATGGAAAATGAAAGGCCCATTGAATATGGTTTATATACACAAAACAGATATGGGGTCCCTCAACAAGAAATTATGCCAAGTGCTCCATACATGTCGCAACAATATAGACCTCCATATGGACATGTCTACGATCAGTATCATCCATATATGCAACAAGCTCCTCCTCAAATGGGTGTTTCAAACATGGGATATGCTACAAGAAATCCATCTCCTCCCAAAAATAATTTGGAGCAACAAATTAGAGATCTACAAAAGAAAGTGGAAGACATGGGCACATCAAAACCCACATATACTATGAGAGATATATGCCCTTATCCCTTTGATAAGAGTATTCCAATGCCTCCGTTTCCTCCGCACTTTGCAACACCGAAATTTGACAAATATAGAGGGAGAGGAGATCCCAAGGCACACATAAGACAATTCTTCACAGCTTGCATTGAGGTAGCGGCAGAAGAAACATACTTAATGAGGTTGTTCCCACAGAGCTTAGGAGATCAAGCAATGGAATGGTTTTCTCAATTACCTCCTGGTATTAAGTCATGGGGCGACTTGGCAGAGGCATTCATTCAGCATTTTTCTTACAACATTGAAACAGATGTCTCAGTTACTACCTTGTGCAATACAAAACAAAAAGAAGGAGAATGTTTTGCGTCATTTTTACAAAGATGGAGAAACTTAGCTAGCAGATGCTCTTGTGAAATCCCGCAAAAACAAATGGTGGAAATGTTCACACAAAATGTTAACAAGGCTATTGGTTATGATCTCAGAAAAGCTTGTTTGTCTACATTCAAGGATGTCATTGAAAAGGGCCTAGCAACAGAAAAGGTCTTGATTGAACAAGGAGTTATCAAACTATTCAAAGAAAACAAAGAGGACTTTAAGGGAAAGGACAAACCAAAGTTTTGGAACAAGAACAAGAACACAGTTAATGATGGTGTTGTTGATGCCAACACAGTGAGACCAAAGTTCATCTTTTCTGGATCAAATTCTACCAACAATCAAGTGAACAATCAAACGGCTGCTAAACCACGAAGGAAGTACACTCCATTGGGAGAACCACTTGAATCAGTATTCAAGAAGCTTGTAGCAAACAAAGTGATCACGGTCCCAGATTTTCCTCCATATGAACCAAAGGTAAAACCGAATTGGTGGAATGATGATGAATATTGTGAATTTCATAAGAGCAAGGGTCACAAGACAAGTAATTGCCATCGATTGAAAAACATTGTACAAGATCTCATTGACAGAGGAGATATTGAGATTGAGGGACATTCATCTAACCAAGAGCATGAGGTGTTTAAGGAACCATTCCCGAAACATGACAAGGGAAAAGGCAAAGTCACAGATGATCAAGCCAATTACACCAGAACATCTTACAATTATGATTCCACTATTAATCACATCTCAATGGACAATCATATTTCTACCATCACTATCAAAAATAAAAATCCTGAGAATCCTCCTCAACGACCTAAAATTGTCCTAAAAGGTGTGGGATCTTCGTCCACATCTACCTCCGAATGTCATGTTACAACCCGTCGAGGTAAGATCACATTGCCAGGAACCTCTTCTAAGAATACCAATCTTCCGTCAACTAAGCCTGAGTACGATCTTGTAGAGCAATTAGGGAAAACACCCGCACTCATCTCTATTCTTGAGCTCTTACGTATATCTCCTGCACATAAAGCTGTCCTTGACAAAACCTTGAGAGATACTGCTGTCCCTACTGATCTGAACGTGGATCAGTTTCAAGCCATGGTGGGATACTTATCCGTTCCACACTCCCTCACATTCACAGAAGCCGATGACGCCTCCATAAGTCAGCCTCATAATGCACCTCTACATATTGAAGCCTTCATACATAAACACCGAATAAAACGAGTCCTGATAGACGGAGGAGCAGGTCTTAATATTTGTACATTGAGCACCATCAGACAATTGGGATATTCTGACAAAGCTGTGAATGCTACAAACCAAATTACTATTAAGGCTTATGATGATGAAGAGCGTTCGTCCAAGGGCACAGTCATCTTACCACTAAGAATAGGGCCAGTCACAAAGGACGTGATTTGTCAAGTCCTGGATCTAGACCTCACGTATAACATATTGCTAGGACGTCCGTGGATTCATGAAATGAGAGCAGTTCCATCAACGTACCATCAGTGCATAAAATTTCCTCATAATGGAGTCGAGGTAACGGTCAATGGTGATCCAAATCCATTCATATATTGCAATAACTTGAGATCACATACTGAGATTATCATTCCTAGCAATCGTGAGGCTACTCCTTCTTCAGCATATATTGATCCTGAGTCATTAAAGCCCTCGACATCCAAACAAGGTGAACTTAGAGCCAAGTTTCAAGACAAAGGCATGGGAGAATACACTCTGAATCAAACAATGTTCTTACGACAAGTCATGAACTCCCCCAAGGAATATGGGAGACCACATCCTAATAAGCAAATCTCCATCATGCTCCTCAAATGGGATCCTACCGTCTTTCAAAAATGGGGCGAACTAGAGGAAGAAAGTTTATATAAAATGCTATATAAGGACGCTGAAGATGTTACACATGATCAAATTATAATACCCTGTGAAAACTATGGTAAAGGTTTCAAAATTCTGCAGAGATTCGGGTATGATGGAAAAAGTCCTCTCGGACTACGCAAAGAAGGTGTCATGGAGCCTCTACAACCTGAGCTAACTACAAGAAGGGAACGCTCTAAGGGGCTTGGTTTTCTAAATCCCAAGATTCAAAACAAGAGAACAAAACAGATATGGCGAGTCAAAGTGGCTGAAGTTCAACAAGAGGATAATTATTCCACGGACTCCAATGAGTGGGAATGGGGTTCAGACAAATCCTCCAGCGACTATGAACTTAATGAGACATTTAGAGAGCCAGATGAACCTACAGAGGAGGAGGAGTTTTACAAGAAATTCAGAGTTGGTCAAGAACCGACCCATAAGGATCCCGCACAAGCTTCGTTTCAGGGCCCTAGGTCAGGATCACATAGGATGAGGACACCTGTCCCTGAGGGTGCTACTAGTGATGATAATTTGGACTCACTCACGATCGACACTGATGAGGAGAGTGCCATTGACGACCTCGATGACTACCTTGACATACCTGAATATAACCACATCTTCACTATTAGCCTTGCGGACTCTAAAAACACTAAAGACCTTCCCCTCGTTCACCCCCAACTCATTGACTGGGATCAGGATGGACCACCACAGATTGATACATTTCAAAATGATGAAGCTATTGTTGATTATCTTGGCATTCGCGATGATCTTCCTCTTGGAGACCATAAAGCAGGATACGCCATAGAGCTAAATAACATGGCATACTTTGGTGAGGGTGTCGGGCCTTCTAGTCGCAAAAATGTGAAAATAAAGACAAAACAAGGGTCTTATGGCGAAAACCACACTGTGGCGCTCTCTGACTCTAAAAAAGTAAAAAGAAAGGACGTATCTGAGGGTGAAAACCTCTCTGAGGCGCCCGAAGATGGAAGGCTTGACATTCTCCCAGCATCATACGAGGAAAAATCATCCATGTTGGTAG
Source organism: Cryptomeria japonica (assembly GCF_030272615.1). Classification (NCBI taxonomy): domain Eukaryota; kingdom Viridiplantae; phylum Streptophyta; class Pinopsida; order Cupressales; family Cupressaceae; genus Cryptomeria; species Cryptomeria japonica. The sequence goes on along the minus strand of NC_081412.1, from coordinate 590,498,713 downwards.
AAGAGACTATAAAGACAAACATTGGTACAGCAGAGGTTCCACACAACATATTTTTGGCTCAATCATTGACAGAGGCCGAGAGAGCAAAATTCATAAGCTTCTTTAAGGAACGACAAGTCAACTTCGCATGGTCTTATGCTGATATGCCTGGACTAGACCCCGAGTTAGTAATGCATCATTTAACAATCAAACCGGGGGCAAAACCAGTAAAACAGAAATTGAGGAAAATGCATCCACAGGTGGCATTGCTAGTCAAGGCAGAGCTGGAGAAATTACTAGATGTCGGATTCATACGCCCAATTGATTATCCCGAATGGATTTCCAACTTAGTACCTGTTAGCAAACCAGATCGCAGCATCCGAATATGTACAGACTTCAGGGATATCAACAAGGCTTGTCCGAAGGACGATTTCCCATTACCAAACATTGATTTAATTGTTGATCTCACAGCAGGCTATGAGATGTTATCTTTAATGGACGGATTCTCTGGATATAATCAGATCAGGATTGCACCTGAAGATCAACATAAAACATCATTCACTTGTCCATGGGGAACCTTCTGCTGGAATGTCATGCCCTTTGGGCTGAAAAATGCAGGTGCCACGTATCAACGAGCCATGACTACTATCTTCCATGATCTCATGCATGTAAAGGTGGAAGATTATGTCGACGACCTTTTGGTTAAATCAATAGACAGAAATACACACTTGGACATACTTTCAGTTGCTTTTGATAGGCTGGAAAAATACAAGGTAAGATTAAATCCAAAGAAATGTGTCTTTGGAGTAACCTCCGGGAAACTCCTAGGATTCATTGTGTCTAAAAGAGGAATAGAAGCGGATCCAGCAAAAGTCAAGGCTATCTTGGACATGCCGCCACCCAAGAATATCAGTCAATTTCGGTCTTTACAAGGGAGACTCCAGTCCATACGAAGATTCATAGCACAACTTGCAGATAAGTGTAATCCTTTCCAGCACCTGCTACACAAAAACATTAAGTTCAAATGGGACGAGAACTGTCAACAGGCTTTTCAGGCACTTAAAGACTATCTTTTGAACCCGCCAGTTTTGATGCCACCAATTCCGGATCAACCATTGCTACTTTACATATCAGCTACTCCAACAGCACTGGGGGCACTACTAGCACAGCAAATACCTGACGGCAAGGAAAAAGCAGTCTACTATATCAGTCGCACATTGGTGGGATATGAGCTGAACTACACACCAATTGAGCGTGCATGTCTCGCTGTGGTCTTCGCTTCACAAAAATTACGACATTATATGCTCACTCACAAGACCAAGTTGATTGCCAGAATTGATCCACTAAAATATCTGCTCAACAAAGCTACACTTACTGGGCGACTGGCCAAGTGGGTAATGATTTTGAGTGAATTCGACATTGAATACGTGGACAGAAAAGCCATAAAAGGACAAGCCATTGCAGACCAACTGGCAGATGCTCCCATGATAGATGATGTTCCTCTACAGTCAGAATTTCCAGATGAGTCCATTCTAACAATATCACCTGCAAAGCCATGGCAACTATACTTTGATGGCTCATACACACAGCATGGGGCAGGAGCGGGTATACTCTTTATAACTCCCCAAGGTGATTCTATACCAAAGTCATACCGCTTATCATTTCCTTGTACCAACAATATAGCGGAATACGAGGCATTAACAACTGGGTTAAGAATTGCAGTTCAGTGGAAGATCCAAGAACTTCGGGTTTTTGGGGATTCTCAACTTGTCATCCGTCAAGCAACTGATGATTATCAAACAAAAGATGAAAAGCTAATGCCTTACAAACAACTGGTAGATGATCTGAAACAACACTTTGCAAAGATAGAGTTTGAGCAGATACCAAGAGAACAAAATCGCGCTGCTGATGCCATGGCTACAATTGCTTCACTCATTGACCTACCGCAAAATGAGACCTGCTATGAGTTCCTGGTTGACAACCTGCTGATTCCATCATATGAGATCACTCCTACGGAAATGATATGTGTTGTTGGTCCTGAATCCCAGTTATATGGTTCCATATTCACATACCTTCGCGACAACATCTTACCTCCCGATTTATCGAACAACCAACGCCGCACTTTCATCCGCCAATCCTCCCGATACGTTATCCTAGCTGATATCCTATACCGACGAGGTCTAGATGGCACCCTCCTTAGATGTTTAGAGAGTGACGAAGCTCAGATTGCGTTACGAGAAGTGCACAAAGGGATATGTGGTCCGCATACTAGTGGTCCTACCTTGGCCAAGAAACTCATCAGGACTGGATATTACTGGCCTACTATGGAAAAAGATGCATATCAGTTTGTCAAGAAGTGTAAGCAGTGTCAAATTCATGGAGACCTCATACACGCACCAGCACAAGAACTACAGCCACTTGCATCTCCTTGGCCCTTTTGTCAGTGGGGACTCGATCTCATAGGCAAGATTCACCCTCCTTCTTCCAATGGACATAAATTCATTATCACAGCCATAGAGTATTTCACAAAGTGGATTGAAGCCGTGCCTCTCACGCAAGTTACTGGGAAACAAATTGCTACTTTCATCCTGAACTACATCATTTGCCGATACGGGATCCCTACTTCCATTATTACTGACAACGGGCGTCCTTTCAAGAACCAGGATGTTCGTGAACTCTGTGAGCGCTTCCATATCTCTCATCGTTTCTCCACACCATATTACCCCCAAGGTAATGGCCAAGCTGAGGCGTCTAACAAAACAATTCTCAAAATACTTAAAAAGACAGTCGACGACGCTGGCCGTAACTGGCATGTCCAACTCAATCCCGCACTTTGGGCCTATCGTACCAGTGTCCGCACACCTACAGGGGCTACACCTTACTCACTTTTCTACGGTGCTGAAGCCATCTTGCCTATTGAGGTCGAGTTACCTTCTTTACGGGTCTCCTTGAGAAACATAATCAACGATGAAGACTACAGGGTCTCTCGCTTACAAGAACTAGAACTGCTGGAGGAACGACGACACACTGCTTTTAATCATCTCAAGGCTTACCAACAATGAATGAGTCGCAGTTACAATCACAAGGTCAAGCCTCGCACATTTGAGGTCGGTGACTTAGTCCTCAGAGAGAACCCCAAGAATCAGCAAGAGAGAGAAAAGAAGGGCAAATTTGAACCCAACTGGCTTGGTCCTTACATCATCACAGCAGTATATGGATCTGGGGCATATCAGCTCTCAACTACAGAAGGGTAATCTTTGGAGGATCCTATCAACAGCATGCACCTTCGCAGGTTCTACACATAAGCTCTTTTTGAGTATCCTAATGCAAAAATGCAAAAAAATCAAAAAATTCAAAAAAACAAAAAAAATTGAAAAATCAAAAAAGTAAAGAGAAATAATTTCGTCCAACGGTGAAAACCACTTCGGTGGCGCCCTGGGCAAGTACCATGGTGAAAACTGGGTCACCAGCGCCATGCGTAGGGACTTTGCTCCTCCCTCCTTCAGGATTCACTTTCATCCTTTCACTTTGCACACACTCACAACTTATTCGCTCACAATAAACTTACCCATTCCCATCATGGCTTGTTATTGATCTACCTAAGATTGGTTAGCCATTCATAATAAACCCTCCCTTTTCACTCCCTTTTCCATCCATAATAAATCAAATCCTATCTGTGACTACGGCCAATTCCTAAGTCTAGTAATGGGTGTGGAACTAAGAACATCACATGTTTCGAGGAGTACAGTTTTTGCCAGCTTCCTTCAGTCTATCTGCGCATAATTCGCAATAAAGCAGCATTTTGCATCGCAGATCCGCAATAAAGTTTCATCTTCTCCGCAATAAAGTATCAGTTTCATGGAATCAGTCAGTTTCAGATGAGACACAGCAGCAACAATGAGCTTCAACAAAATCAAATCTTTCAACAGACTCAGACAACATATGGTTCAGTGCTATCTATCCTTTTTGTGAAAGTGAACATTGTGACCACAATCAAAATTTGACTTAAACAAGTGACAAGAGACACAAACTTGAGGACTACAGTGGATGTTGGTGTCGAGTCTTGGTTTTCTCTTGGTTTTTTTTGGTGACATGTCTTTTAGCTTTTCCAGGATGTCTTTGACTAGAGATTCTATCTCCAGGATGTCTTTGACTAGAAAGGCGAGGATGGGATATCGTCACCTACTTGCATTTGCTGTCTGTGGATTGTCTTTTAGTAATGCTATGACTTGTCCAAGGATATGAGGACACTGTGAGTCTAGTATGAACTGGGGCATTCCTTGTTTGTGACTGTCATTATCTCCATGCAAACAGGTACAATGACTTTCTGGGTCGAACAAATGCCTCGATTGTCATAACCTATTTTGCCATAATAAAGCTCAATGATGATAACGCACAAGAAGCTCTTTCACGTTCATATCTTCTGTCTTCCATCCCCCGTTCTTGATTGACTTCCATTGTCCTTCTTGAGTCCGCGTAGCCCGCTATCACATGACTGAGTATAATGACACACCAAAAACATTTGCATTTCATATAGTTGCACCTGCATCACCACATATAAGCATTTCATACATACATATAGATATTATAATTGCATCACATCCTGCATACAACACATGTTAGCACATCTCACATTTTCATTATAAACATTTGCATTATCATATTCATTTGCATCACATACATTTTCATTTGCATCATGCATCACATATACAACATAAAAGAACAAAAATATATGGCATTGCATCATATAAGCATCCATATCATAAAACATGCATCACATAAGAACATCTCATCACATAAGGTACACATGCATATAGCTGCCGCAAAAGATGAATCATCTCATATATATAATCAAATGTGTCATAATACAATGATGTCAAAAGAATCATATGGCTACAAAAGAATCACCCGCAGGTGTCTACAATACAACAATGATACATCTACTGATACAATGGGAGCCCACTATAGCTATGAGGAACTCCCTCCCTCGGAGCCGCCTCGCCTCGACGGAGTCTGAGCTATAGATGGACCCGCCCCAGGATCCCCCTGTCCCTCTGGTGGTGGTGGAGGCCCCATAACCCCACCGCTGGATGCCTGTCTCCTGCGGCTCCCTCCCGTAGCCGTCGCTGTGCGCGACGACCTCTGGAAGCTCCTAGCCCGCTGCTCTGCCGGCACGGCTGCATAATATAGATCCCTCCAGTAGGCGATCTCCTCTCCGGCTCGCAAAACATAGGCATAGCCTGCCCCTGCATCCTCTGCTGCCCGCCTACCTGCCCTCAGAGCTGTCTCGGCCTCAGTATATCTCTGGATGGCCTGATCCCTCTCCCGCTCTGTATCTCGGACCCTGATCCTGAGGTAGTTCCTCTCTCGAACCAAATTCTCAATCTCATCTGCCTGGCCCTGGCAGATCTCCCGTAGCCTAAGCACCTCATCCTCCTCAGAGTCTCCGCTCTCCGTCCCTGCCTGTGGCTCCTCCTCTACAGGTGCCTGTCCCTGTGCCTGTATAGGTACCTGTGGCTGTACCTATCTCTGTCCCTCTGGCTGCACCTGTCTCTGTCCCTCTCTGGGACCCTGTGCTGCTGGCACCTGTAGGGGCAGTCCACCCCGTCCTCTCACCACTGGAGCTGCTCTCTCCTGACCTCCCTCCCTCCGAGGTGCTACCCGTCTCTCTCCCACCACTCCCCTCCGCCTCCGCCGACCCCTACTTCCATCCCCTCCTCCATCATCATCATCTCCTCCACCCTCTCCATCCACTGGCTCCGCTGGATCTGTCAACCTAGGAAATGGATGCTCTGCCCAGTACGCAGAGTACTCTGCGTCCATCCCTGCATCATCTACCTCTGGCCACATGTCCCAGGGCATCGGCATCATCTCCGCTAGCTGCATCACTGCCTGATCATAGGATAACAGTGGGCCAAACTGCACCTGATCTCTGACCGTACGGGCATACATGCCCGAGCCTCGGGGCATCCTCTGAATCCTGCCATACTGCCTGCATACCCTGTCCACCAGTTGTCTCTCTAATATATAGGGCGTCCACCCAATCAGGTACCTGCTCCGGAAGGTATAGGGCAGCTCCAGTGCATCGTCCTCCCACTCCTCGCACCCCAGGTACGGCCTCCAGATCACCATGTCAATGTCATCAATGACTCTCCTCCAGTGCTCCAATCTCCCAATCCGAGGCTGGGATGTAATCATCGCATATAGGTGCACAAAACTCTGTCCCTGTCCTCTGCCTCTGAAATGAATAGGCCGTGTGATGGGAAGGTGCTCATAGGCCCACACCTGCAAGAGAGTCACACCGCAGCCCAAACCCACTGATCCATGGTATACAAACTGATGCAGCTCATAATACAAATGTGCTAGGACACATGGCCCCCAACAACTGCCGGCAATGCTAATCCTGTGGCAGTCATGGTGTCCCAGGCTACATGGCCTGCTCGCATCTCCAACTCAGGATCCTGAAAGACCCGTCTCAAGGCCTCCCTATCACCGTCACGGTCGTAGGGGATCAACTCTCCATCAATGGGAACATGTAATATCCTGTATACATCCTCCAGTGTCACTGTCATCTCACCCATCGGCAGGTGAAACGTGCATGTCTCTGAGTGCCATCTCTCGGCCAACGCAGTCAGCAACCCCATGTTTGCCCGAAACTCGGGCACATAGAGCATATGTGTGAGGCCCATCTCCTCAACGGAAATCATGTCCTGGATAGACAACTCTGGTCGCAACCTCTGAGTCGACGGGAATCTCTCCCGTGACTCCAACATCGGCAAATACTCCTGCAGTCAAGCAAATCAATCTTGTCAGTTATCGTGGCATTCACTGTTTATCACAAAATGCTACTTGCTACCTAAATGCATATGGCTATCTACCCTAGTGACACTCACTGTTCATCACAAAGTGTTGCTATTTATCCTAGTAGTGCTCACTGTTCATCACAAAGTACTACGTGTGTGACATTCCCTGTTCATCACAAAGTGTCACTCACATTCGCACTCCCTGTTCATCACAAAGTGCTGTATATCCTGGTGCTCCCTGTTCATCACAAAGTGCCTTGATCTATCCTAATCTTCCTAGAGGACCTGCTTGAGTGTATCCTCTCAGCAGCTTATTCAATCGACAGCCTATGTTCATCACAGAACTGCCGATTTGACCTAACGACTAAAACCATGCATTTAAACACACAAACGCACTGTTTCAACACACACGCGCTTTTAACTCATAAACGCGCTTCTAGACTGCATAAACGCGCCTCTAAAACACAGACGCGCTTTCTGAACACAAACGTGCCTATGCCAAACACAAACGCGACCAGGGAACACAGACGTCCCTGCATGACATAAACGCTATTCAAAAGCACAGACGCTACTACATTTCACAAACGCGTCCGCAATCAACACAAACGCGGTTCCAGGCACAGACGCGCCTGGACCCAACACAGACGCGCCTGTTGGACACAGACGCGCCTGGCGCTGACACAGACGCGGTTGCACGTTTTTGCACTTTTCAACTATCCTATTTCTAGCGCATTTATTGCTCCTAAACATGCATTTATGACAACACTCGAAATGCGTGAAAGTACGAAGAGGTTTTCGGGTACTTACCGGCTCTCCTGCATCGGCTGGTCGCTGGAATCGGCGGACACGGTCGAATCTATGAACGAAAGCCATCGCTGCTGACTGCTGCTGCTCTTTTCTCGCTCTGCACTGTGATCTCGTAAGGGTGTGGATGACAATGAGGATGTCTTTTGCCCGTGGTCTTTCTTATAGCCTACCCTAGCCCTCGCCCTCATTTCCCGAGTCAGTCTTCCTCATCCCGTGACTTTGTCACTTTATCCAATCAGTCCATTCTATCCCATCTTTCTTATCGAGAGATTGTCTGCAATCTTTCCAGACTTTTTCATCCAATCTCTCGAGGGGGCATATCATTCCCATCTTGGGGCAACTCTGTATCAGTTCATCTTATTTTCTTTGAAACAACGCGACAAGCCGCATTGTCTCAAAGAGGGGCAAAATGTAGACACCCAAAATTGTCATGTCTAATTAAATAAATATTTTATTTATTTAATTATCTAAGCCTAATTCTTCTATTAATTAAATAAATCTTTATTTATTTAATTAATTCATTTATCCTCTTCTAGCCTTATTTCTCATTTAAATAAATACATTTATTTATTTAAATTATCCCTTTCCTAAATTAAATAAATATTTTATTTATTTAATTGTCCTACTTCTTCTATTAATTAAATAAATCTTTATTTATTTAATTAGTTCATTATCTTTTTCTACACATGACACATGTCATTCATCTCTTATTTCCTACACTACCTACCTCTTTCATTATTTTGGTATTTCTTATACCTACCCTCTAATCCTAGCCGACCTCCTTTTTTACACCTCTCAATCTTAACCCTCCATTTCATATTGTGTCTTCTATTTAAGGAGATGCTTTCTTCATTGACAAACCCTAATGACTAATTTTGGAGGACTTAGCTACACTACAATTCTACTTGCAACCACATTCCGTTCTTTATTGAGCTCTTGTGCACATAAAAATCTGAGAGCAAGCATATCAAACAAGATCAATGGAGATAGGAAGAATGGAGATCAAAACCCTAGTGGACATGTGATGGTATAATCTTTGTGATTTTTGAGTTATTTTGCATTGTCTTAGGTTATCTTCATATGTTATGGTGGATCTTTGTTCATTGTTAGGCTAGGGTTTGGTGGTTGAATCCATTTTAGTCTTTCAGGACCTATATAACACAAAACAAAGGCCCGGAGAGACTTTCGCCAACTTCCTACAAAGATGGCGACATCTTATCAAGAAATTCCAGTGGGACATGCCAGAACAACATCAAATTGATCTATTTCAAAAGAATTTGGTGCTTGAACTTTCAAGACCCTTGACATCCCAATGTATCAAATCCTTCCAAAAATTGACCGATAAGGGCCTCTCTCTTGAACGTGTCTTGTTGGAAGAAGGGACCTTGAAACATTACCAGAAATTGACACAAAGTTCTCCCTCTTATCATAATGACAAGCCAAAATTATGGTCTAAAAACAATCACATGGTCAATGATGGTGTAACTGATGCAAAATGGGTCCAAACAGTGGCTTCTCCCCAAAAATCCACCACCAATAATCAGCAATACAACAATCAAAACAATCAAAATCAATCCCAAAAACCTCACAATAATGTCTTAGTCTAAGGAAGACCACCCCGATCAAATAATAGAGCTCCTAGAGACTTCACTCCTCTTGTTGAGCCTATTGAAATGGTGTTTCAAAAACTTGTCCAAGCAAGTGCAGTGGTGTTTCCAATCACTCGCCCGTTTGATCCCAATCAACCTAAACCAAGATGGTACAATGAAAATGAGTATTGTGAGTATCATCATATCAAGGGACATGACACACAAAAGTGCATGAAGCTCAAAATCTAAATACAAGATCTCATTGATAGGGGTGAGATTGAAGTAGCAAATGCAAAACCTGGTAATAACAATGACAAACTTAAAATGTACCAGGAACCATTCTCGAAGCATGATAAAGGAAAAGGATCATCATCTAATGTAGTGGGTTATGACTATACCAATCACATAACTGGCTTTGACTCTTTAGTGGGTCACATTGAGCTTGTAGACAACCATGTTAATGTCATAACTATCCAAGGAGTTAATTGTCCCCCTCCCCAAAGCAAACCAAATTTAGCTAGGATAGTCATTCAAGGCATCATGTCGTCCACCTCCCAAAATGACTGTAATGTGACCACAAATCGGGGCAAAGTCACTATCCAAGGAGTTCCTCCCCCACAAAACCCCCCACCCATGTCTTCTACCCGTAGATACGACCTCTTGGACCAACTTGGGAAGACCCCTGCATAGATTTCCATTCTCAAACTTCTCAAGACTTCCCCTATACATAAGGAAATTTTGGAACAAGCCCTCCTTGAGTCCCGCATTCCTGATAACATCAATGTTACTCAATTCCAAGCTCTCATTGGAAACCTTGCTTCCTAGCAGCACCTTGTATTTACCTCCAAAGATGCTCCTATCGATGAAGATCACAACAAACCTCTGCACATCGAAGCCCTTGTTCAAAAACATAAGGTCAAGCGTATTTTGATAGATGGTGGATCTGGACTTAATCTGTGTACATACAAGTTAATAAAACAATTGGGACTTTTTGAGGACTTGGTGGACACATCAGGAAGGATCACCATAAAAGCATATGATGATGTAGAAAGAGTTTTGAAGGGCATGATTACCTTACCTCTTCAAGTGGGCCCTGTCACAATTCAAACCCCATGTTAAGTACTAGATCTTGATCTCCCCTATAATATTCTCCTCAGGCGGCCATGGATTCAATCCTTGCAGGTCGTGCCCTCCACCTTCCACCAATGCATCAAATTCCCCTATAATGGAAGAGAGATCACTATAAAAGGTGATCCCCAACCTTTTCAATATTGCAAACTATTAGAGGGGAAGCATCCATATCATTGCCCACTAAATAGACCCTCACCAACACCTCCATCTGACACATCAAATGTTGCCTCCACTTCATCCCAACCAAATAATCGAATCAAGATCTTGGACAATGGTTGTGGAGAATACAAATTGGAGGATGTCTTATTAATAGGCAACCTCCCTCTCTCTCCTAATTCATTTGGAAAACTGAAAGAGCTCAAAAAGGACTTGAAACCAGCCATGCAATGCCAAAACATCACCTTCTAGCAATGGGGCCCACTTGATGAGGAGAGCCTCGAAGTAGATATCTCTTCATGGTTGTACAGGGAAGAGGACAAAGATCCTGCAAAAATATCCAAAGAGACGTATCCAAAAGCATCAATCATAGTTGAAAAAATGGGTTACAAAGGGCATGGCTTGGGACCAGGGGAGAAAGGGAGAAAATCACCCATAAATCCTATATCTTACAAGTACAACAGAGGCTTGGGATACACCTCGGTGCCTAAGATTACTATTGTTGGTGCCCCTTCTAGTCCTTCTTTGGATATCGAAAGCGCTGATGAAGAGGAATTCCATGAAATGCCTTATGAATATGAAAATGATATCTTCTTCGACACTCACGTCAATACCATTTCCTCCATTCCCTCTTCCTTCTCACATGAACTACATCTTGCTCATCCTGAACTCATAGACTGGGGCCAACGAGACAAACCCACGCTAGACATCTGCACCGATGATAATGCTCTCATTACTCTCCTAACAATGCAAAATTTGGAAGATTGTAACAGAGTAGAGGGCATTCAGCTACATGAAAAGGGATACTTTGGTAGTCAAGTCAACGCCCTTAGCTGCAGAAAAGATAATCAAAGCAAAAAACATGATTCCTTAGGTGAAAACCTCTCTGAGGCACCTTTGGATGAACAAAAAAGAAAAACAAAGGGCATATCTGAAAGTGAAAACCTAGAAAAGGCACTTGACAATGAGGGACTTGACCTCCCTACCATTGGTTACCTTCTGCAAGACAGATCAAATTTGCTGATAGAAGAAACAAATAGCATCAACATGGGCACCGAAAGCATCCCACAAAATGTGCCCATTGCTAAGTCACTCACAGAACAAGAGAAACAAGATTATATCAACTTCTTTACAGAGGTAAAAATCAATTTTGCATGGTCCTACGTTGATATGCCAAGGTTGGATCCCGCCTTGGTGGTTCACAATCTTCCCGCCCGCCCAGATGCAAAACCTGTAAAACAAAAATTGCGCAAAATGCACTCGCATATCGCTCTGTTGGTCAAGGCAGAACTTCAAAAGATGTTGGATGCAAAATTCATCAAACCTATAGACTATGCTAAATGGGTTTCCAACATTGTACCTGTCGGCAAACCCGCTGGAGGCATCCCCATCTGTACAAATTTTTGAGATCTAAATAGAGCTTGTCCAAAAGATGATTTCCCACTCCCCAATATAGACATGATTGTGAACCTTACAATGGGACATGAAATGCTATCACTCATGGATGGGTTTTCTAGGTACAACCAAATTAGAATAGCAGGTTAGGATCAACATAAAACTGCATTCACAACACCATGTGGTACTTTCTGTTACCGGGTCATGCCTTTTGGCCTTAAAAATGCTAGAGCTACATATCAACACGCCATGACAACAATCTTTCATAACCTCTTGCACATAATTATGGAGGACTATGTGGATGATCTGCTAGGCAAATACAAGACAAGACAAGAGCACATTCCTATTCTAAAGCAGATCTTTGAAAGATTGGAAAAATACAAACTATGCTTGAATCCCAAAAAGTGTGTGTTTGAAGTCACATCGGGAAAATTGTTAGGATTCATTGTTTCCCGTAGAGGCATTGAGGTCGATCCTGCAAAAGTAAAAGCTATCATGTAAATGCCCCCACCGAAAACTCTCCGACAACTACGCAGTCTCCAGGGGAAACTACAATTTGTTAGATGCTTTATTTCACAACTAGCAGATAAGTGCCATCCATTTGCACACCTCTTGCGCAAGGACATAAAATTCAAATGGGATTGCTTATGCCAAAAGGCCTTTGAGAAACTAAAAGAATATCTAGCATCACCTCCAGTATTGATATCGCCTACACCCAGAAAACCCCTTGTTCTATATATATGTGCTACTGTAGTGGCATTGGGGGCATTATTGGCACAGACAGATGACCAAGGGAAGGAACATGTCATTTACTACATCAGTTCAACATTGGTAGGGTATGAATTCAATTATACCCCCATTGAAAGAGCATGCTTAGCATTGGTGTTTAGCACACAGAAACTCCAACACTATATGCTAAACAACAAAACAAAACTAATTGCTAAAATTGATCCACTGAAGTATCTCTTGTCAAAGGCTGCTCTCACTGGCAAAACCGCTAAATGGGTCATGCTCTTAAGCAAGTTTGACATTGAATATGTGGACAAAAAGGCAATCAAGGGGCAATTCATTGCAGATCAGTTGGCTGAAGCTTCACTCCCAGGTGACCATCCTCTTCTCACAAAATTACTAGATGAGTTCATCATGACTGTTACCACATCATCCACATGGCGATGATACTTTGATGGCTCCTACACCCAAAATGGATCAGGGGTAGGAATATTACCGGTCACACCTCAAGGAGATGGCATCCTAAAATCATACAAGATAGCCTTTGCATGTACCAATAACATAGCAGAATACAAGGCACTTATCACAGGTTTGTGCTTGGCCATTCACTGGAAAATAAAGGAGTTACAAGTCTATGGCGATTCTCAACTCGTCATAAAACAAGTCAACGATGAGTACTAGACAAAAGATGATAAACTCCTTCCCTACCATACTATGGTTGAAGATCTTAAGCAACATTTCACGGAAATCAAGTTCGATCAAATCCCACAAACAAACAATAGGGTTGCAGATGCAATGGCCACCATTGGCTCCCTCCTTCAAATGCCAGCACACAGTCAAAAGTGTGATTTCTTGGTTGAGAAATTGTTTATACTAGCATATGACCTACCAGAGTCTGAGATGGTGCGTGTTTTCATTGGTCCTGAGTCCCCTTGGTACCAAGAAACCTTCGCTTTCCTCAAAGACAACACTATTCCCCCACATCTCACTAAAACCCAACAACAAACCTTCATTCATCGATGTGCTCATTACACCATCCTTGGAGACACCTTATTCATAAGGCATTTTAATGGTTCCCTCCTAAGGTGTTTAGATAAACAAGAGGTAGAATGGGCATTACGAGAAGTACACAAGGGCATCTATGGGGCACACTCAAGTGGACTAACATTGGCTAAAAAAGTTTTGAGAACAGGCTACTATTGGCCTAAGATGGAAGTAGATGCATATAACTATGTGAAGAAATGCATCCCTTGCCAGCAACATGGTGACAAGATTCATGCACCGTCACAAGAATTGCAGCCATTTATTACGCCATGGCCCTTCTCACAATGGGGGCTCAATCTCATTGGGAAAATTCACCCTCCATCTTCCAATGGACATAAGTTCATCATCACCGCCACCGAGTATTTTACCAAGTGGGTAGAGGCTATCCCTCTTACTTTTACCACTGGCAAGCAAATTTCCAAATTCATCCTGAACTACCTAATCTGTCGATATGGCATCCCAAAAGTTATCATCACAGATAACGGCAGACAATTCAAAAACTAGGATGTCAAAGAACTCTGCCAAAAATTCAACATCCAACATCGCTTTTCCACTCCATATTACCCCTAAGGCAATGGCTAAGTTGAGGCTTCTAACAAAACCCTAATAAAAATCCTCAAAAAGACAATCAGTGAAGCTAGCCATGATTGGCACCTCCAACTCCATCTTGCTTTGTGGGCCTACCGCACCTCCATCCACACCCCCACAGGCGCCACCCCTTATTCCCTGGTCTTTGGCTCTGAAGCCATCCTTCCCCTTGAGATCGAGATCCCCTCTCTAAGGGTATCACTGCAAAACATTCTACCTACGGAAGAATACAGAATTACCCGCTTACAAGAGCTAGAGTTGTTAGATGAAAGGCATCTCAAGGCCTTGAACCATCTCCAGGTATATCAGAACCACTTGCGTATGAGTTATCACAAAAAAGTCAGAACCCGACAATTTCAAGTTGGTGATCTTGTCCTCGTGAAGAATCAGAAAAATCTACAAGAAAGAGAAAAGAAAGGCAAGTTCGAGCGTAATTGGCCTGGACCATATGTAATCACTGCAAAATATGGATTAGGAGCTTATCAATTGGCAATTCTTGAAGGCGATCCTTTGGATGATCCAATAAATATCATGCACCTCAAAAGATTTTATGCCTAGTCCTCAGAAAGTCTTAAATTGTCAAAAAACACAAAAAATCAAAAAAATCATAAAATCAAGGAAAATACAAAAAAAAAAAAATCATCAAAAAAAGAAAGAAAAACAATTCGTCCACCAGTGAAAACCACTTTGTGGTGCTATGGACAAGTACCTTGGTGAAAACCTCCATGTAGGCGCCAAGGTAAATAACTGGATCCACTGTCTATCAGATCAACACTGCAAATCACTCGCCATTCGGTTTGCCCATTCGCAACATTCCTTCTCTTCCGCCTCCTAATAAAATACACATATGATGATGAGTCTTCGCCTGAGTTATGAACAAGGGATATCCCATTAAACTGAGCTTTCATGCCTCACTGTAAGCTTCAAGAAGTCTTGGAAAACAATCCCAAGTCCACAGGTCACCTTCTAAAACACCATTAAATTGCTTTCCTAAATCCATAAATCCACTTTGCCCTAGGGATGATTCCTTCCCTCGCCTAGCAACCTAATCCATCATCCTAAGTCCTACTCTCGACAAGAGGTATCATTTGGTCATAGAAGAATTGACTTGTTAGATTTTGCTGGATCTTTTCATTTAAACTTGCATCTTTTGCCCTACGACTACAACTATTTATGACTGCCTGGGTTTTTCCATATCCAGGTATGTTACAATAGGTGCATACTAGGGCATATTTTCATAGCACTGCATATTTTGGATCTCTCTTGTATAAACCTGTAGACACTTAAAAATAATTATTTTAATTATTTTTTAATTTCTCACATAATTAATTAATTAATTATGTTAATTAAAATTCTTCTCAATATTAATTAAATATAATTAATATTGTCACTATAGCATATGATTGATTTATTTAATAAATCAATCCCTTTCTTTATTCTTCTAAAAAATCAAATCCTCACAAATCTTCCTCTTAGCTAATTAATTTCAATTAATTAGTTAACCTACATGATTCCTACAAATCATCTTCTTAATTCATCATTAACCTAATAAATTCTTCTAGAAACTCCCTAAACTCACTTAACATTATTCTTTTAGTCAAATTCTCCTACAAATATAAATCCCACCTAACATTTCCTCTAATTCCCCTCCTAATGAGTCGTTAATGGCTAATCATCATGATTAGCCACAAAGTCAACTCTTTGCCCTTTCATCCAACCACTAGCTTTAAATGCTCTTTTTCTAGATGAATGTAAGATTTTTGAAATCTTACATTCCTCTAGGCATTTCCCTCTCCCAAAGAATTTTTAATTCCTTTTTATTCTTCTAATCCCCATAATATCCATTTTTGGAAAAATTTTAATTCCTCCAATGCATCTTGTAGAGTGTGGAGATACGAAATGCCTTTAAGGCATATTTCTTGGTCTCCACACCCTCTCTTGGACCTTGTGTGACCTCACAAGTAAATCTTAGCCCTTCATCTCGAATTCATCCTAGCCATCCGTTTTCCTCTCCTCTTCCTATAAAATAGGGTTCCATCCCTTCATTCAAATCATCTTGAAATTTAGTAAGCTTATGCTGCCCTTTTGAGCCCAGGAAATCATCTTGGCAACTTGATCATCTCATCCTTATCATTTGTGCACAATATTGGAGAGCCATCCACATCCAGCAATCAAAGGAGCACATCAAGTGGAGCATTAGCAAGAGGCGCCTTCACTTCATCAAGCTCAATCCGAAGGAGAAGGTAAAATAGCAAGGGGAAATAGTCTTTTTATGATATTTTAGCATTCTGTATGTTTATTTCGTTATGTTTTGATCAGTTTACCTTTCAAATCTATTTTTCCCTCTTCATTTTGGCACGCCCGGTGGGACTCACGTCCCTGAGAACTAATGTTATTGTTTTTTTTTAAGGTTTTTGTGAGTTGTGAGACGCAGGTTCCAGAATAGCGCGACTGCAGAAAATAAAAACAAATATATATATATATATATATATATATATATATATATATATATATATATATATATATATATATCTTTTTTGCAGGTTCCAGAATCGTGGCTCTGCATTTCTGCGCGATAGCTCCTCCTTATTCTGTTCTGTTTCTTTCTTTTTTTTTCTCTGTTTCTGTTGCAACACGACAGCTCTGTTATCTGATTTGTTATTTGATTTGTTGTCTGTTCTATTTTAGTATAATCTGTGCGAAAGTAGGAGAGTATGCTCTTGTCTATATAGACAATCAGAAATCCAGACTTTTCACTTTTCTATTCTGTTTAGCACGACTGTATGCTCTGACTGCAAGAAAGTGTGAAAATAGGAGAGTATGCTCTTGTCTATCTAGACAATCAGAAATCCAGACCTTTGACACTTTTCTATCTGTGTAGTGCTACTGTCTGCTTTGTTAACCTGTCTGAAAATTGTAGGCGCTAATTGTAGTCTGCATTTTATTTATTTATTTTCTGTTATCTGCTCTGTTTAAATATAATCTGTCCACCTGCAGGAAAGTGTGAAAGTAGGAGAGTATGCTCTTGTCTATCTGGACAATCAAAAATCCGGACCTTTGACATTTTTATTCTATTCTATTTAGTGCGACAATTTGCTCTATTAAATCTAGAGTTTCTGTCTGCTCTGTTAAATCTAGGGTTTCTGTTTTGTTAAATTTAGGGTTTCTGCTCTATTAAATCTAGGGTTTCTGTCTGCTCTGTTAAATCTAGGGTTTCTGTTTTGTTAAATTTAGGGTTTCTGTTCTGTTAAATTTAGGGTTTCTATTCCGTTAAATCTAGGGTAAAAAATAAATAAATAAATAAATAAAAATAAAAAAGTAAATTTTTTTCTGTTTGTTCACCATATCTTCTTTATCTTGACTCCATTACCCTTCAAACTTCACCATATTCTCTACATTGCCATTTTCCACATTTTCTTCCTTGGAGGCCTTATCTCAAAAATCCACTTTTTGAAGCCCAAAATCCCATATTTCTCTATTTTTAGGGTTTGTCATAACTTCTTCCCTTTTCATCCAATCACCTCCAAATTTTTCCCATATTATCCATCTTCAACTTTTGCTTCTTTGTCCCTCTTGGACAAATTTTCCCATTCCTTCATCTCTCCTCCAAAATCCCCATTTTTTTGCTTGCATCTCCCTTAGAAAGTGGTAAAAACCTAGTCAAACCCCATTTACCCATCAAAGCTTTCTTCAAATCCACATTTGTCATTAGTAAAAAAGTTTTTATTCATGTTTTTCTATTTATTCCCAAAAAAAAAAAAAAATTAATATTTTTGTCATTTTGTTGATTTTTTGCAGGACGCTTGTTGAAGACTATTTTTCCAAACTACTAATCAAGTTGTTTTGCAGGACGCTTGTTGAAGACTATTTTTTCAAACTACTAATCAAGTGGTTTTGCAGGTTGCCTAGCTGATTCAACCAAATATTGTGCATTTATTTAAATTAGGCACCTAGATATTAATTAAAATGGAATGAACCATTGTCTTATGTGTCTTTAAGAAAAGCGTAAGGGTAGGAAAGTATGCTCTCGTCTTATTAGACGATCAGAAATCCAGACCCTCCAACCTTTTCTTGTTTGATTGTGTGTTTATCTCTAGCGGGCCTGCCCTCCCAACTTGCTCTTTGAGAAGGTAAGAGGGGAACGACCCAAGTGAGTACTCCTGGACTTGGGGTTCCCAACTCACTATAATAAATAGGCCATTGACTACGAAAGGGTTAATGGTTGGGGCTATATGAGAGTTCACTCTCACATTGGGTGCTTAGTAGGATCCTAGAGATCTCAATCATGCTTGCGTGACTACTAAGTTCTTGGTGCTTTGTTGGGCTATAGGCCTCAATTGCGCTTGCGCAACTTCGAAGGGTAGCTCCTAACGGGAAGACTTACTAAACACCTTGTTCATAGTGGCCAAAAACCCTCTAGTCATTGGTGCAGGAGGTTGGACCTCTGAAGCGGCCCATATTCTTACGGCCCTTAGTAGAGACACAAAGTTCGCCATGAGGAGTTTTCATGGGAATTGATGTTTGGCTGCCCCGAGAAGTGAGTGTCGTGGAGGGGAGCCAGTGGGGTCAAGCATCTAAGTGTCCGCTCTGGGTAGGCGTAGATGGGAAACCAATTGGGATTCAATGACTATTGTCCTTGCCAGCCTTAAGAATGTTGTATATGAGCATGAGTGTCTCTGAGATAATACGCATTTAATCATTGTGTTTGCTTTGTTTGATACATACTTGCCAAGAGTAGACTAAAAACACATCACTATCCCCAAAAAACTTTGCAAAAATATTTGTCAAGACACAAACAAATTGTCTAAGTTATTACCCACACCAAGTTCAAAATTGCATCAAAACTTCGTCCGTCCCATTTTTCATAAGCCTAAGAGAGAAGCTAAGAGTTTATCCTCTACATCAACATTCAAGTTTGTCCCTTGAAACACCTACTATCGTCCAAATCAGGGTGGCCATGTCCCTTCATACAACTTGCCATTTAAATAGATCCTTCATGTTCATGCCAAAGACAACCTAGTCATCAAGTTTTCTTCTAAACCATCACTACCATACCTTCTTCATCAATCATCCTCAAATTTCTTAAGTCCTTTCATCCTCAAATTTCTTAAGTCCTTTCATCACAAATTTCTTAAGTTCTTTCATCCACAAATTTCTTAAGTCCTTTCACCACAAATTTCTTAAGTCCTTTCATCCTCAAATTTCTTAAGTCCTTTCATCACAAATTTCTTAAGTTTTTTCCTTTCATCCACAAATTTCTTAAGTCCTTTCATCCCAAATTTCTTAAGTCCTTTCATCCCCAAATTTCTTAAGTCCTTTCATCACAAATTTCTTAAGTTCTTTCATCCACAAATTTCTTAAGTCCTTTCATCCTCAAATTTCTTAAGTCCTTTAATCACAAATTTCTTAAGTCCTTTCATCACAAATTTCTTAAGTCCTTTCATCACAAATTTCTTAATTCTTTTCATCCTCAAATTTCTTAAGTCCTTTCATCACAAATTTCTTAAGTCCTTTCATCACAAATTTCTTAATTCTTTTCATCCTCAAATTTCTTAAGTCCTTTCATCACAAATTTCTTAAGTCCTTTCATTCTCAAATTTCTTAAGTCCTTTCATCACAAGTTTCTAAAATCCTTCCATCACAAATTTTCTAAGTCATTTCATCACATTTTTTCTAAGTCTTTTCATCACAAATATCATGTATGGTCGCAACTCGATCCCAAAAGAAAAAGATGGCTGATCAACAATATGGCATGCCAGACATTGGTGTCCTATATGAAGATCCCACACAAGATCATACACAAAGTGGGCAACCAAGCGATCAAGATCAAAGCCAAAATCTTGACATGGTTAACCAAGATGAACTTTGTCCGAAAGTGCAAACTTTCCTAGCGGATTCTTATAACCAAGAGATGATAGAAAAGTTTATTAAACACAATCCTACTGCACTTCTGAAAACTCTTCTTGAACATGGAGCTCAACTTCCACCTGAATTTAATAGATCCGCTCTCGTCCAACAACCACAAGGAGATCTCGCTCCCACACAAAGTGCTGCACCTACTATTCAAACTCAATCAATTGCAGCCCCATCAATCATACAAGCCCAATCAATGCTACCCGCGACACCTCCCACCACGATCTCCATCCCGCCTTCTTCCTCCTTACCATCCATACCACTATCAAATCCAATCTCATCCATTCTCCAACAAACTTCTATACCACCTCCTTCTATTCGACCACATATTTCTATTCCACAAACTTCCCTTTCTCCCAACAATGTCGCAAATTTTATCCAGACCGCATTCAATCCCATCACAAACAGTTGGCGGATCACAACCAACTATCACATGAACCCCAGCAACATCGGTCATCACATCCCACGTTTCCACTTCCTCGTCATATCAATATATTGGTGGAGGTGCACCTTCTTTAGTTCATCCAATGCTTGGAGCAGATACAATTCATCAATATCAAAGTCCACAACAAGACCTCATCAAGGAAATTCAAGACATGAAGAATATCATCAAAAACATGAAAGAAAAGACTAATAAAAGGAAAGCTTACTCATTCGAAGAGTTTTGCCCTTGTCCTTATGACCCATCTATATCAGTTGCACCGTATCCCCCGGGATTTGAGATCCCTAAATTCACCAAGTATGAAGGCAAAGGAGACCCCCGCGACCATGTCTGTGAATTCCACATCTTATGCCAAGAAGTCTCCTATAGTGACCTTTATCTTCGCAGACTCTTTCCCAAGAGTCTCACGGGAGACGCCCTAGCATGGTTTTCATCTTTACCACGAGGTTCCATTGTCTCTTTTCCAGACTTGGCAGAAAAATTTGTGGCCCACTATGCATACAACATGGGTAATGATGTTTCTATGATGGACCTATGTAATACAAAACAAAGGCCTGGAGAAACCTTCGCCAATTTCCTACAAAGATGGCGACATCTTATCAAAAAATTTCAGTGGGACATGCCAGAACAACATCAAATTGAACTATTTCAAAAGAACCTGGTGCATGAACTTTCAAGACCTTTAATATCTCAATGTATCAAATCCTTCCAAAAATTGACCGATAAGGGCCTCGCCCTCGAACGTGTTTTGTTGGAGGAAGGAACCTTGAAACATTACCAGAAGTCATCACAAAGTTCTTCCTCTTATCATAACGACAAGCCAAAATTCTGGGCTAAAAATAAAAACATGGTCAATGATGGTGTAACTGATGTGAAGCGGGTCCAAACCGTGGCCACTCCCCCAAAGTCCACCACCAATATTCATCAATTCAACAATCAAAATAATTCAAATCAATCTCAAAAACCTCACAACAATGTCTCAATCCAAGGACAACCACCCCGATCGAATAACAGGACTCCAAGAGATTTCACTCCTCTTGCTGAGCCTATTGAAGTGGTGTTTCAAAAACTTGTCCAAGCAGGTATAGTGGCTTTTCCAATCACTCGCCCGTTTGATCCCAATCAACCTAAGCCAAGATGGTATAATGAAAATGAGTATTGTGAATACCATCGTATCAAGGGACATGATACATGAAAGTGTATGAAATTGAAGATCTACATACAAGATCTCATTGATAGAGGTGAGATTGAGGTAGCAAATGCAAAACCTGGTAATAACAATGACAAACTCAAAATGTACCAAGAACCCTTCCCAAAGCATGATTAAAGGAAAAGGCTCATCATCTAACGTAATGGATTATGACTATGCTAATCACGTAACCGGTTTTGATTTTTTAGTAAGTCGCATTGAACCTGTAGACACTCATGTCAATGTCATAACCATCCAAGGAGTTAATCCTCCTTCTTCCCAAAGCAGACCAAACCCGGCTAGAATAGTCATTCAAGGTGCCACGCCTTCCACCTTCCATTTCCAGAATGACTGTAATGCAACTACACGCTGAGGAAGAGTCACCATCCAAGGAGTTCCTCCCCCACCAAACCCTCCACCCATGTCTTCCACCCGCCGATATGACCTCCTTGATCAACTTGGGAAGACACCCGCGCAGATCTCCATTTTGGAACTTCTCAAGACTTCTCCAGTCCATAAAGAAATTTTGGAACAAGCCCTTCTCCAATCACGCGTTCCTGATAACATCAATGCCACCCAATTTCAAACCCTCATTGGAAACCTTGTTACCCAGCAACACATTGTATTTAACTCCAAAGATGCTCCCGCAGATGAGGACCATAACAAACCTTTGCACATCGAAGCTCTCATCCACAAGCACAAGGTCAAACGAATCCTGATAGACGGTGGATCCGGGCTTAATCTGTGTACATACAAATTGATAAAACAATTGGGACTTTCTGAGGATCTAATAGACACATTAGGAAGGATCATACATACATATAGATACATACATGCATGCATACATACATACATACATACATATATGTAATGTATGTATGTATGTATGTATATATGCATGCATGTATGTATCTATATGTATATGTATGTATGTATATATGTGTGTGTATGCATATATATGTGTGTATATATATGTATATATATACATATATGTGTGTATATATATGTATATATGCATGTATGTACGTATACATATATATGTATACATATATGTACATATATATACATATGTATATATGTGTACATATATGTACATATATGTACACACGTACATATATATACACACGTACATATATGTATATATATATATATATATATATATATATGTATACATATACATATATATGTATATACATATATGTACGTGTGTATATATATGTACGTGTGTACATATATGTACATATATGTACACATATATACATATGTATATATATGTACATATATGTATACATATATACATACATATACGTATGTGTGTATATATGTATACATATATATACATACATATTCATATATATACATATGTATACATATATACATATATATATACATATGTATACATATATATGTATGTATAGATATATATACATATATATATATTTATGTATATATCTTTATATATGTACATGTATATATATATACATGCATACATGTATACATACATATATACATATATACATATAGATACACACACATACATACATATGTGTGTGTGTGTGTTTGTTTATCTATGTATACATATTGTCACGCCTCGCTATGAGGCCCTAGAGGACTTAAACAAATAAAACAATGAAAATGTGAATTTTTTTTTTAAATAGAAGTTAAGCTATACTCATGCATTGAGTCACATTCAACAAGCTACTAAAAGTACAATGACAACTAAAATAATTCCCCAAGGCCCCACAACAATGTTATTCAAGGATAACATTAACCATACAACAAGAACATATGAAATCCCATAAAAATGATAACATTATCTAATACAACGGAACATGATTCATATTACATTGTCATGAGAATATACATAAGATCATTGGTTACATTACAGGGTATCCATAAGGATATAATCTCCAAGAGAACAAACAATGGAGTGCATACATAAAGAAAGTCTTCAATCTTCCCACATGCCTTCTCAAACATGATGCAGGACGATCCAAAACCCAATGGGTGTGAATAGCACTCAACCCAACCATGTGGTACCAAAAAGGTCCACCCCCCGTGCTAAGAGGTATCAGCCAAACCCACAGGACGGAAGCAAGCATACAAGAGTACCAATATGACTCACAAGAGAATCCACATGACTGTACTCATGAGAGGCTCACAAGGCCAACATCACAGGAAACTCAAAAGTAAACAACCAACTTCCAGAGGCCCAAACAATCCATAGGAGAATAAATAACATAAGGAACCACTAGGTATGCAATAGGGAAGAGTGTCATCGCTAGGTTGTCATGAGTTACCCTGGTAGGTCTTCCCTAGGTCCTGACCCCCATCCTGGGTTACCCCGGTGACCTCTACCGACCTCTGGCCCCCATACAACACTAGTGGACCACACCAACCTTTCAAAGGGACAAGATTGGTGGATTCCATTTTAGGTCTTCTCTCCTTACCCTGAACCTAAACAAGCATCAAAGAGTAAGAGAGGCATCAAATTAATCTTTTTAATGTGAACTAGCTACCCAACCAAGTTCATTAGTTAAATTTTCACTTGATTACAAAACCCTCATTGAGTTACACTGGCGACCACTTTGGGTTTCGGCCCCAAATGAGAGCCACTCCCCCTTGACTTACAACTAGGAATCCAAAATACTTCACAAAACCAATGACACCCAAACCACAAGATGACACGATCTCGAACATAGAAAGGTTTTAACTTACTTGCTAGAACATGATACCAAAAGCAAGCTAGGAATGACCATGTAGCATTAACGACACAAAGAGACACTAATCCAATAAAATCAAAAGAAGAGATACTTCAATGCTCAAAACTAGAATTTAAACACTCGAACAATTGCATCAAGATTGAGGGATAACCATACACAAGAAAAAGAGTTCAAAACATCCTCAAGGCCTCTGGAGACTAAATACAATTCAACACTAGGGCAAGTGCAAGGTAATGAGTCACAAATTCGCAGAAGTCCATGCGTTGGAAAATGCGCTTTTATAAACGGGGGCCCGTTTTCAAAAAACGGGGGCCCATTTATGCTTCGGGCTCCCGAGCCGAAAGGTAACGGGGATCCAAAGCAAAAAAAAGCGGGCCCCCGTTTTGTTCTAAAACGAGGGCCCACTTTTAAACAAAACGGGGGCTCGTTTTTTAGAAACGGGGGCCTATTTTTAAAAACGGGGCCTCGCTTTTAAACAAAACAGGGGCCCATTTTTAAAAACGAGGGCCCGTTTCTAAAAAACAGGCCCCCGTTTCTAAATGGCATTTTTTCTTTTTTTTCCACAAGCCGCCCTTGTTTGAAAACGGGAGCCCGTTTTGTGGAAGTTGATTCCACAACCCGCCACTTGGCTCGGGATTAGGCCCAGGATAGGCCTGGGATGGCCACACCTGAGACATGGACCTGCAAATTCAAATCTCCATGAATGAAAGCACAAATATGAACTTCAGAAATAGTTTACGCACCTCTAATCAAAGAATTTTTATACGAAATTAAAACCCATTTTAGATTATACTATCTAGATTCTAAATATGTAAATTTATTTAAAAATTGATTATGTTAACTATTTTTCATTTAATTTATACTAAATCGGGTCCATAAATTTGAAATATTAACTAATTTTGTTAATTTAATAACTTTTTTATTTTAAAAAATTTTGGAAAAAAAATTATATGTCATCAATCTACACAAAATTCTTTTGTATTTAAAAAAATAAAAAATCAAAAAATGTTAAGTTTACATCAAATTATGTGGGTCGTACACGTCAAATTTTTAAAAAGATAATTACGGCCATTAAAAAATTAATTAAAAAAAAAATATTAGAAAAAAAAATACAGAAAAATATGCTCATCAATCTTTAGTGTGTTACAAACCATTTCCCAAAATGGTTTGAGAAAATAATTTTAATTGTGTCAAAAAGTGTGGGTCGTACACATGCATGGTATGGTCCCGAAATAGGCATTTTTAAAACATAGTTTTCAGAACTCCATTCAAAAAGTTATTTTTTACTATGTGGGTATTAAAATAAATTACATATTTGGAAAGTACACTCAGAGGGCTATCTTTTATATTACTGATTTTTTCCAAGATTCAATCTCTAAGTGTTTCAAAATTTAAGCTCAAATGAGACAAAATCTGAAAATCAGGGAAAACACTTCCACTTTTTGGCCAAAAAGTGGACTCATCTTCTTGCATTGACCCAATATTCCCATGGTTTCAAATTATACAAGTCAGTTTCCAACACACATAGGACACAACGTGCAAACATTATGAAGCTAAGTCACATTCGTTTACTACAAGTACTCCTCAACCATTTTCTTCACTTTATCCAATTTAGTTAATATTAATTCTATTAACCCAAAATGAAAACATAAATTAAGTATAATTGACACACCCATGTTATTTGATATTAGTCCTTCAAACACAGAACCAATCGCTCAAGTAATGCCTTTCATTGATTATGAATGACTAACAATATAAATGCAACAATAAGTTCCTATTATAATTGAATCTTAGCTCTTCACTTCAAAACATTTCAACTCATTTAATTCTTTTAATTTAATTGCTCAAATCATTATGTGTGTGTGTGTGTATGCACATATACATATATGCATATAAATATATATAATATACATTTATATACATATATATACATACATGTGTGTATATATATATATATATGTGTGTATATATATGTATATGTATCTATATATGTATGTATGTATATATATATATGTATATATATGTATATGTATATCTATGTATATATATATATATATATATATGTATATATATATATATATATATATGTATATCTATGTATATATATATATATATACATAGATATACATATACATATATATACATATATATATATACATACATACATATATAGATACATATACATACATATATATACATATACATACATATGTATATATAGATATATATAAATGTATACATATGTTTATCTATATATGTATATATATACATGTATACACATGTATTTATGTAGATACATGTATATATATACATATATAGATAAATATATGCGTAGACACCTAAAATTGTCATGTCTAATTAAATAAATATTTTATTTATTTAATTACTTTAAGCCTAATTCTTTTATTAATTAAATAAATCTTTATTTATTTAATTAATTCATTTATCCTCTTCTAGCCTTATTTCTCATTTAAATAAATACTTTTATTTATTTAAATTGTCTTTTCCTAAATTAAATAAATAATTTTATTTATTTAATTGATCCCACTTCTTCTATTAATTAAATAATCTTTATTTATTTATTTAATCCATTAACATTTTCTACCTATGACACATGTCATTCATCTCTTAATTCCTACACTACCTACCCTTTCATTATTTTCTTATTTTCTCTACCTACCCTCTAATCATAGCCGACCATTTATCTTTTACACCTCTCAAGCTTATCCCTCCATTTCTTATAGTGTCTTCTATATAAGGAGATGCTTCCTCCATTATCAACCCCCTGGACATATACATTCTAATCAAGCATCCTAGCATTCGAACTTTCATATGCGATCCTACTTGCAACCACATTTCCGTTCTTTGTTGAGCTCTTGTGCACACATAAAATCTGAGAGCAAATATATCAAGTAAGATCAATGGAGATAGGAAGAATGGAGATTCAAACCCTATTGGACATGCGATGGCATAATCTTTATGATTTCATTTGATTTGCATTGTCTTAGGTAATCTTCATATGTTATGGTGGATCTTTGTTGTTGTTAGGCTAGGTTTTGTGGTTGAATTCATTTAGTCTTTCAATTATTGTTGTATCCATTTTCACCATAAACATTTTGGCACGCCCGGTGGGACATGGAATTTTGTTAGATCTGTGTTTTTTTTGCAAGTTTTTCTAACCCTATATTGTTGTTTTGTAAAACAATTTGGAGAATAACCTTGTGCAGCTAGGGTTTTGGACACAAAATCAAGATCTTGGAGAAATTCTATCCGATCTCACAAACGGATTGGAATTTTTGTACAAAATTTTGTTTGCAGCTTGAGGATAGTATTAAGAGGTCACAATCCAAAATTCAGAATTTTTGGAGCATATTTTCATTTTCCATGATTTTTTTATGATTTTTCATAAAAAATTAATTTTGAGAGCAAATTAGCGATTTTTTTAGATTTTCTTATATTTTTGGAAAGCTCTTTGATTTATTCACATTATCTGTTCTTTATGATTTTAATTTTGATGCAAAATATTTCCCTAAAAATCGGATCTTTAAAAATTAGGGTTTTTCCTTATTTTGATCAGATCTAACAAACGGCTTCGAATTTTGGCATCAAATTGTTTTTTCAGGTCAAGAAAATTATCAAAGGTGTTCAGTAGAAATTTCAGATTTTTTTGATCAAGGTTTCATTTTATATGATTTTTCATAAAAAATTAATTTTGAGAGAAAATTAGCGAATTTTTTGGATTTTCTTACATTTTTGGAAATATCTCAGAATTATACATAGGATCTATTCTTTGTGATTTTAAATTTGATGCAAAATCATTCCTAAAAAATTGGATCTTTGAAAATTAGGGTTTTGCATTATTTTGCTCATATCTCACAAACTATTTGGAAATTTTGCTGAAAGTTTTTTATTCAGGTTTGGAAGGTCATCAAGAGTGTCCAATAAAAATTTCATATTTTTTTGATCCATTTTGCATTTTATATGAATTTTTTATGATTTTTCATAAAAAAAATTAATTTTTGGAGAAAATTAGCAAATTTTTTGGATTTTCTTACACTTCTAAAAATTTCTTGAAATTTTACAAGTGGTATTTTTTTGTGATGAATCAGATCTTTGAATTGGTCAAAAAAATGCATTGTTGAAAGCCCCTATTTCAGAAAGTCTTTTGAATCTAAAATTTACCTAACTTGTGTGCTTGCAGGAAGGAGTGATCATTTGAAACAATCCAAACTACTAACAAATCTTTGTCGCGGGATCTTGACAAGGATTTTCTTTTGATCTTTATTGTGTGCCTTGTTTTCATATATTATCAAACACTTCAATTGGTGCACTAAAATTGAACCAGTGTCTTTTGTGTCTTGGGCAATAGGATCTTTTTGTTTAATCTTTAGAGGGCCTGTCTCCCCATGTGGTCATTAGGACTACTAGTGAGGAGAGAATAACCCAAGTGGTAGCAAGGAAAACCCACCTCTTCTGAACCACTATAAATAATTGTATTCATGGTGAAAACCATGGATAACATGTACTGATTAGTTCATACCGACACTATGTCTCCCCATAAACCCATTTGATCAAATTTATTTGATCAGTTGTAGGGCGTAACCCCTACCGGCTAGGAGCCTTCTGTATTTACAGAGCTGAAAGTGCCGCATGTATGGCCACGCAAGCGGATGCCCTTACTAGCACCTTTTTGTTTTAAAAGCCAAAAACCTTCTAGTTGTCGAGGTAGGAGGTCGGACCTCTGGAGCGGCCCACACACATACGGTTCTTAGTAGAGATACAAAGTTCGCCACAGGGAGTTTTCATGGGGACTGATGTTTGGCTGCCCCAAGAAGTGAGTGTCGAGGGTGGAGCCAGTGGGGTCAAGCATCTAAGTATCCACTCTGAATAGCGTAGCCTCATGTGGGAATCAACAACTATTGTCTTGGCCAGTCATAAGAATTGTGTTTGTCTTATTTTGAACAATCAAGCATTCAAGACCAAACATCAAAACATTGTGTCTTTTGTATTTTTAAGTGTATGCAAAACATTTTTACATCAAACAACACACTTTATTTGAGTCATTTTGAGTCTAAACACTTGCAAACATTGTGTCCTCTTGTCACAAAAAACAGTCAAAAATTCAGATTTGGTCACAACAACAACTTCACAAATTGGAAAAATTTATAGTCCAACAAACAAGAGCAATCAGTTTTAGCATTCTTGTGCTTCCTAGGCTATCTCTTTAGGTTTTCATCTAGAATTCAACCTGTCTTTGGGTCTCACAAAGTCCATCATTGCTTTATACCTTCCATTACATTCACATTCATCTAAACTTCAGTCAAAAGGTCACTTGCTTGTCCTCATCATAATTTGTCAACACACTACATACAACAACATTTTGCTAAGTGGTTCCTCGTCAAGGTCTATCACCTTTGGGTCTCATTTGGTCTTACTTAGAGTCAAGGTTAACTTACCTCATCAAGAGAAATTATCATCTCTTTGGAAGTCACACCTACTCTACTACATACATACTTGGTCTTATACTTTGGACATTGCAAGTACACCTCAAATTCATGTACATTCCATCCAAACTCTTGGTCTTCCATACTCTTTCCATTTTCATCTAGTCTCACACATCTTGGTCAATACCTAGTTCATGGTTGAAACTCATTCCCAAAAATCTAGGAGAGAAGCTAAAGAGGCTCAAGAGTCCGCAAACATGAGTTCTTATGAGTATGAAAATGATGTCTTTTTCAATTCTGATCATACTACATTACTTGACATGGATGCCTATAGAAACATTCCAAATGTTGATAACATGGACACTGCAAACAACAATGATACACATAATGACAATATGGACAACATTTCAGTACATTCAGCAGAAGTGGAAGACTCCACTATGGATCCCTGTTTCAATCGATTGGTTGAGGAAATAATGAGGAGAGATAGACAATACTTCTTACAAGTGATGGCACAAAGTGGAGCCAAGATCCCTCATGATTTTGACATGTCTCAAATAATGGAAAATCAACCTTTGCAACAACCTCTCCTCAACATGGATCAAAGGAGGCCTAATAGTGGAGGCAATAGAGGACACATATGGTGCCTGAATCACCATCATCTTTGTTTCAAAAACCAGAGGTCCCACATACACATGGTCAAGCATATGATACTCACCTTCGCAGACCATTATGGAAGTCTTATGCAGAAAAATATGCTCAATCACATACCAATGCTAAGGATAAACCACCAAGGCAATTGGATATTCAAAAGCATGCTCAAAATTTGGACACAAGGAAACCCCACGTCAAATTTGGGGGCAACACACTAGAACAAACTCATGACATGCCTATAGAGTATGGTGTACATGGACAAAGCAGATATTCCATTCCTCACCATGACTCTATACCAAGTGGTCCTTATACGCATACGCAACATCATTATAGACCTCCTCCATATGAACATGTGTATGATCAATACCATCCATATATGCAGCATGCTCCTCCTCCAACTAGTGGCTCATGCATGGGATATGGTCCAAGAAGTCGGTCTCCACCAAAGAACAATTTGGAATAGCAAATTAAGGACTTACAAAATAAAATGGAGGACATAAATACACCGAAGCCAACTTACACAATGAGAGACATATGTCCCTATCCATTTAACAAAAGCATTCCAATGCCTCCATTTCCTACACACTTTGTGACACCTAATTTTGATAAGTATAGAGGCAAAGGAGATCCTAAGGCACATATAAGACAGTTTTTCATAGCTTGCATTGAGGTAGCAGCAAAAGAGACATATTTGATGAGATTATTTCCACAAAGCTTAGGTGATCAAGCTATGGAATGATTCTCCCAACTTCCACCTGGTATTAAGTCATGGGGTGACTTAGCAGAGGCATTTATCCAACATTTCTCATACAACATAGAGACAAACATATCAGTCACTACTTTGTGCAACACCAAGCAAAAAGATGGAGAGTCTTTTTCATCATTTTTACAAAGATGGAGGAATCTAGCCAGCAGATGCTCTTGTGAAATTCCACAAAAACAATTGGTAGAGATGTTCACCCAAAATGTTAACAAAGACATTGGTTATGACCTAAGAAAATCTTGCTTATCCACCTTCAAGGACGTCATTGAAAAAGGCTTGGCAATAGAAAAGGTCCTAATTGAGCAAGGCATCATTAAGATATTCAAAGAAAAAAAGAGGACTTTAAAGGAAAAGACAAGCCAAGATTTTGGAATAAAAACAAGAACACAGTCAATGATGGTGTTGTTGATGCCAATACAGTGCGACCCAAAATCATTTTTTCCAGATCAATCTCTACAAACAATCAAGTGAATACCTAAACAACTTCAAAGTCACGAAGGAAGTACACCCCATTGGGAGAACCACTAGAATCAGTTTTCAAGAAGCTAGTGGCAAACAAGATAATAACAATTCCAGATTTGCCTCCATATGAGCTAAAGGTTAAACCAAATTGGTGGAATGATGATGAGTATTATGAATTTCATAAGAGCAAGGGTCATAAGACAGGAAATTGCCTTCGAATGAAGAAAATCATAGAAGATCTTATGACATTGAGATTGAAGGACACTCATCCAATCAAGAACATGAGATGTTTAAGGAACCATTCCCAAAACATGACAAGGGAAAAGCTAAAGCCACAGATGACCAAACCAACTATACCAAAGCATCTTATAACTATGATTCAGCTATCAATCACATTTCGATGGATAATTATGTCTCTACCATTATCATCAAGGATAATACACTTGAGAATTCTACCCAAAGACCCAAGATTGTCCTAAAAGGCATTGGATCTTCTTCCAAACCTACCTCTAAATGTAATGCTACAACTTGTCGAGGTAAATTCACTTTGCAAGGTGCTCCAGCTAAAAACACTACTTCCTCATCAACCAAGCCTGAGTATGACCTTGTAGAACAGTTAGGGAAGACACCCGCGCTCATCTCCATCCTTGAGCTCTTACACATATCCCCTGCACATAAAGCTATTCTTGACAAAATCTTGAGAGACACTCATATTCCTACTAATCTGAACGTGGACCAGTTTCAAGCCATGGTGGGATACCTTTCCATTCCACACTCCCTTACATTCACAGAAGTTGACGATGCCTCTGTGAGCCAACCACATAATACACCTTTACACATTGAAGCCTTCATACACAAACATCGAATAAAATGAGTCCTAATAGATGGAGGAGCAGGTCTAAACATTTGTACATTGAGCACTATTAAACAATTGGGATATTCAGATAAAGCTGTGAATTCTACAAACAAAATTACCATCAAAGCATATGATGATGAAGAGCATTCATCCAAAGGCACAGTCACCTTGCCTCTCAGAGTTGGGCCAATTACAAAGGATGTGGTTTGTCAAGTCCTTGATCTAGATCTCACATACAATATACTCTTGGGACACCCATGGATTCATGAGATGAATGCAGTTCCATCAACATATCATCGATCTATCAAGTTTCCACACAATGGAGTTGAAGTGACTATCAAAGCTGACCCAAATCCATTCATATATTGCAACAATCTGCGACCTAGATCAAAAATAATAATCCCAGTCAATCGACAAGCTATTCCTTCATCATCATATGTTGATCTGGAATCCTTGAAAGCTTCTACATCCAAACAAGGAGAGCTCAAAGAAAAGTTCAAGATTAAAGACCTAGGATGCGATGAGTATATCTTTCATGTTGATCAACTCCCACTATCTCTTAAGACATTCAGTCAACAGGAACAGTCTATAAGCAATATGCAAGACCAAGGAATTGGGTGTGAACCACCTAGTGTTGCAGCTACTAAGTCTGAATGCAAATCTCCTCTACTGGTGCAAGCATCTCTTGATATGAATAGTCCTAAGAGTGGTTCCAGCGAAGAATCTATTGAGTGTATCGCCAACTCTCTTGATAAATCACATAGCTTTACCATATCATCCACTCATTCCATTTCCACTCCACTCCTAGACTTGGATCAATAAGAATTACAAAATTCCTTACTCATTGGGGATGAAAAATCAAGCTTTGAAAAGAAAAATCTAAAAGTCAAAACTAAAGAAAATTCCTTCAGTCCAAATCAAAATCAAAAGCTATTGGACTCTGCAAAAATTAAAGTCAAGGATAAAAGTTCTACGAAGAAAACAGAGCAAGAGTTGATCTCCCCTAATATCAAAATAACTGGGGGCAAAAGTTCTACAATTTCAAGTCAAAAAGAATATTTGTCGATCCTTAGTCTCCATCATGCTATCCTGCTTTCACTTCTTTTCACAATCATAAGCCTTCATAACTCATCCACTTGTTCCACACATCCTTTACCTTCTGGCGATACATCATGGACCTTTAATGGATCTTCCTCGAAGGACTTTGTTATCAGGGATGCCCAAACTTCTTTAGTTGACACACATACGGGAAAACATAGCCCACACATTAGTAATTCTATCTCAGTTCCTTTATCAAGGAAGACAGTTTCCCGAGCTACATATCATTCAGTCAAGGAACAATGTAGTTACAATCATAAGGTGAATCCTCATACATTTGAGGTGGGTGACTTAGTTCTCAAAGAAAAACCTAAATATCAGCAAGACAGAGAGAAGAAGGGCAAGTTCAAACCAAATTGGCTTGGTCCTTACATCATCACAACAGCATATGGATCTGGTGCATATCAGCTCTCAACCACAGAGGGTGAACCTTTGGAGGATCTTATCAACAACATGCACCTTCACAGGTTTTACACATATCTCTTCCGAGTATCCTAATTCAAAAATACAAAAAAAAAAATCAAAAAATTCAAAAATAAATACAAAAAAAATCATAAAAATAAAAAATCGTTACTTGGTGAAAACCTCGCAAACAAGTGCCTTATAACACAAAAAAAATTAAAAAATCAAAAAAAGTAAAGAGAAATAAATCTGTCCAACAGTGAAAACCACTTTGGTAGCGTCCTAGGCAAGTACCATGGTGAAAACCAAGTCACCGACGCCATGCATAGAGACATTGCTCCTCCCTCCTTCGGGATTCCATTTCATCCTTTCACTTTGCACACACTCACGACCTATTCATTCATAATAAACTTACCCATTCCCATCATGGCTTATTATTGATCTACCAAAGATTGGTTCGCCATTTATAATAAACATTCCTTTTCATCCCTTTCCATCCATAATAAATTAGCTCCTATCTGTGGCTAAGGAAAATCTTATGTCTAGTGATGGGTGTGGAACTGAGAGCATCACATGTTTCAAGGAGTATAGTTACTTCCAGTTTTCTTCATTCTATTCGCTCACAATCCGCAATAAAGCAGCACTTGAATCACATATCCACAATAAAGTTTTGTCTTCTCTGCAATAAAGTATCAGTTTCATGGATTCAGTCAGTTTCAAATGAGACACAGCAGCAACAATGGACTCTCAACAAATCAAATCTTTCAACAGACTCAGACAACATTATGGTTCAGTGCTATCTATCTTTTTTGTGAAAGTAAACATTGTGACCACAATCAAATAGACTTATACAAGTGACAAGAGACACTAAACTTGAGGACTATAGTGAATGTTGGTGTCGAGTCTTGGTTTTCTTTTGATTTTTATCTTTTGGTGACATGTCTTTTAGCTTTTCTGGGATGTCTTTGACTAGAGATTCTATCTCCAAGATGTCTTTGACTAGAAAGGCGAGGATGGGGTATCATCACCTATTTTTCTTTTGTTGTCTGTGGATTGTCTCTTAGTAATGCTATGACTTGTCCAAGGATATGAGGACACTGTGAGTCTAGTATGAACTAGGGCATTCCTTGTTTGTGACTGTCTTATCTCCATGCAAACAGGTACAATGACTTTTTGGGTCGAACATATGCCTCGATTGTCATAACCTATTTTGCCATAATAAAGCTCAATGATGATAATGCACAAAAAACTCTTTCACTTTCATATCTTCTATCTTCCATACCCCTTTCTTGATTGACCTCCATCATCCTTCTTAAGTCCGTGCAGCCTGCTATCACATGACTGAGTATAATGACACACCAAAAAGCATTTGCATGTTATGTAGTTGCACCTGCATTATCACATGTTAGCACATTTTACATTCTCATCATGTAAATAATCATTTGCATTGTCATATCCATCTGCATTTCATACATTCACATTCACATATGCATAGCATATAAAACATAAAAGAACAAAAAAAATATTGCATTTCATCATGTACATATTTGCATTCATATCATAAAATCGTCATCATAAAACATATCATAAGCATCACATAGGTACACATGCATATAGCTGCCACAAGGATGACTCATCTCATATATATATATATATATATATCAAAATCATAAGTGTCACGATACAATGATGTCAAAATCATATGGCTACAATCACCCGCAGGTGTCTACATCATCATACAAAATGGTACAAAATTGATACAGAGAACCCACTAATCACTCCTACCAGCACCGTCGCTAGCTCCAATCCTATCTGTGTCATGGTGTCCCAAGCCATATGTCCAGCCCTCATCTCCAGTCCTGGATCCTGAAACACTCGTCTCAATGCATCCATGTCTCCCTCTCGATCATAAGGTACTAACTCCCCATCGATCGGTATCCTCAAAATCCTGTAAACATCCTCTAAGGTGACTGTCATCACACCCATCGGCAAATAAAAACTGCAAGTCTCTGAGTGTCATCTCTCAGCCAACGCAATCAGCAACCCCATGTTCACTCAAAATTCAGGCATATATAAAATATGTCGCAAGCCCATAACCTCAATCACTATCCTATCCTCAAATGTCAGCTCCGGTCATAAACTCTGAGTCGATGGGAATCTCTCCCATGACTCCAGCATAGGTAGGTACTCCTGCAATCAAGCAAATCAATCATGTCAGTCATAGTGGCATTCCATGTTCATCACAAAATGCTGCTCTTTATCCTAGTACTTATATTTATCATATGGCGCTCTATCCTAGTGACACTCATTGTTCATCACAAAGTGTTTCTATTTATCCTAGTGGTACTCCCTATTCATCACAAAGTACTACGTGTTTTTGCACTCCCTGTTCATCACAAAGTGCTGCTTATATTTGCACTCCCTGTTCATCACAAAGTGTTGCTCATATTAGTACTACTTGTTCATCACAAAGTGCTGCTCATATTAGTACTCCTTGTTCATCACAAAGTACTATGTCTTGGTACTCCATGTTCATCACAAAGTGTCTCAATCTATCTTATCCTAGGGCCTCTTCTTAAGTGTATCCTCTCAGCAGCTTATCCAATCGACAATGTATGTTCATCACAGAACTATCGATTTGGCCTTGAAGACATACACGCGCTTTCATTACATAAACGCGCTTACATATTGCACAGATGCGTCTTAGCATTTTTACCCCGCTTGACATTTTTTCTAGACATACCTAAAGCACATTTATTACTCTACCTAGAATGCATTTATGACAACATTTATTGTGACAAAGTACAAGAAGATTTTGTGGTACTTACTGGCTCTCCTGCATCTGTTGGCCTCTGAAATCAGCGAACGTGATTGAATCTATGCACCAATGACATCGCTACTGACTATTGCTTCTCTATTCTGTCTCTACACTCTGATCTCTTGGATGTGTGGATGACAATGAGGATGTTTTCCCCTTCTGGTCTATCTTATAGACTACCCTAGCCCTAGCCCTAGCCCTTGTTTCCCGAGTCAGTCTTCTTTATCCCATGACTTTGTCACTCCATCCGGTCAGTCCTTTCTAGCCTTTCTTTCTTATTGAGAGATTGTTTGTGCTCTTTTCAGACATTTTCATCTAATCTCTCAAGGGGGCATATCATTCCCATCTTGGGGCAACTTTGTATCAGTTCATATTATCTTCTTTGAAACAACGCGACAAGCTGCATTGTCTCAAAGAGGGGCAAAATGTCGACACCTAAAATTGTCATGTGTAATTAAATAAATATTTTATTTATTTAATTACTTTAAGCCTAATTCTTCTATTAATTAAATAAATCTTTATTTATTTAATTAATTCATTTATCCTCTTCTAGCCTTATTTCTCATTTAAATAAATACTTTTATTTATTTAAAATGCCTTTTCCTAAATTAAATAAATACTTTTATTTATTTAATTGATCTCACTTCTTCTATTAATTAAATAATCTTTATTTATTTAATTAATCCATTAACCTTTTCTACCTATGACACATGTCATTCATCTCTTAATTCCTACACTATCTACCCTTTCATTATTTTCTTATTTTCTCTACCTACCCTCTAATCATAGCCGACCATTTATCTTTTACACCTCTCAATCTTATCCCTCCATTTCTTATAGTGTCTTCTATATAAGGAGATGCTTCCTCCATTATCAACCCCCTGGACATATACATTCTAATCAAGCATCCTAGCATTCGAACTTTCATATGCGATCCTACTTGCAACCACATTTCTGTTCTTTGTTGAGCTCTTGTGCACACATAAAATCTGAGAGCAAATATATCAAGCAAGATCAATGGAGATAGGAAGAATGGAGATTCAAACCCTATTAGACATGTGATGGTATAATCTTTATGATTTCATTTGATTTGCATTGTCTTAGGTAATCTTCATATGTTATGGTGGATCTTTGTTGTTGTTAAGCTAGGGTTTTGTGGTTGAATTCATTTAGTCTTTCAATTATTGTTGTATCCATTTTCACCATAAACAATATGTATATATTTATAAATGTGTGTGTGTGTGTACATGTATATATATATATATATACACATACATATATATATACATATACATATATATATATATATATGTATCTATATATATATTCACATATATATAAATGTATATACATGCATATATATGTGTGTGTGTATGTATATATACATATATACATACATATATATGTATATATATATATATATGTGTGTGTGTGTGTGTATATATATGTATGTATATATGTATATATATGTGTGTGTCTCTCTCTATATATATATATGGAATGAAGAAACCAAAAGAAATAAGATGACATGATAAGGCTCATTGACATATATATAACTATACAATATAAATATATATAAAGCAATCGAATAATGCAAAGTTATAGGTAATAAAGGTTCATTCAAATATAAATATAAGAGACTATCGTACATCGTAATAACATAACCACAAGGATTCATAATGTCGCTAAAGTACTATGCTTCATGGAAAAGACAACAAGACATAAGCATAGATATGCGCAGAGGAGTAAACAAGCTAGCATTGGGTAAGATAAGGAAGGCAGGGGAGTTCAAAGCCCCAAGAAAAATGCCCACAACACATACACAATAAACCAGAGGGTCGACTTCAACGTTTGATGATATAGACACATGGCAATCGTGATAAATCATGAATAATGAAAGGGTGTGACCCATAAAGTAATATGGTGGGTAAACAATGACAAACAATAGTTTATCCAAAAAAATAAGGTATCAATTAAGTAAAAGAAAAAGAAAAATCGGTAGCTATAACAGGTTGAAGGTAAGAATAAGGGATGGAGCTGAATAAGGTGAGAAATTACAATTCTGATTACTAATTGGTAAACTTGGAACAATTCAAACAAGAAATAATTATGAACATTTGTTGTCGATGAAAGACGAATGACCACAACATAGATAGAAAATCAAATTGGTTTAATAGTCAGTAACTAGCAGTAGAAGATTCGAATATCACAGCAATCAAACAAATAAGGAAAGGAAAGGAACTTCGATATTGTGAACAGTGACAAATGTGAACGCTGAGCAATACCAAAGCAACAAAAAACAAGGCAACATTGAAGGGGGAAATGCATACCAAATTTCCAATTGATTAATGAAGTGCAACCTAGAACAAATATTGCTCAGACACCACCGAAGGTTATTTGGTTGATGCCATGCAACAACCAATTAGCACAGGCATTCATCAAATAGTGGAGTATATCAACAAATTAAATAGGAGAGTAAGCCGAGTACAAAATCTGGTGATACCACAAGCCATTCAATCACACAAAGCATCAGACGATAAAGGACCAAAAATATTAGTTGATTGCTACAGTGAGAAAAGAGGATAAAATCCAATGCATGCAGGTAGAGAACAAACGAATTTGAGCAACTCAAAGATTAGACAAATGCATCTCCAACCGGATAGAGACAAGAACAAGGAAAACATCTCATACAAAAAACAGGGCATTAGGAATACTCAATGGACCATGATCTCATGGAGAAATTAACATGAAAATCTATAGAAAACAAATCACTACATGAACACCCCTGACCTGGAATTTTACGTTTGATGGATTATCCCTTGAGTTGTAGAGCGGACCATAAATTCTTCAAAACAATTCGAGATTCAGCACCACACCTTCAGGTCAACTTCCAGAACTAAACCCATACCCCCAAAATTCTTCACGATAATCCCCAAATTTCTTCCTCCCCCTCCTTCTCGAAAAAGCAGGGAGATATTCATATCCCATCAAGTAACTCCCAATCCAGAAGCATGCAAAAATCAACCCCATTACTACCGAATTAATTATCTTTGTAACTCTCATAAGCACATTCATTTTATTTTTAAAAAATTTTAAAACAATAAAATAGTAATTATATTTTTGATACATTATTTCATGGGCATAACGGAAATACATTATTAAATATATAGTTCTCTAAATAATTAATCCTTTCAAAATAAATAAATAATTTAAGTCTTAAGCTTCACAATTAAATTGTATAATGTTGCATTCATTATCATTTTTGATTAATTAAACATTAAAACTAGATAACTATTACTTATTAATATTACTATTTTCTCACTATAAATATAAGATAACATTGGGCTAAGCACAAGGGTGATGCACTGTGACTAACAACTCAAAGGTCAACAAGGCTAACAATCGACCTGACCAGACAACCAAGGTACAAGGTTACCTATCGTGGAACTCGTTCTTGTAGGAGCGATGGAACAACAAGGGTCTGACTGATAACTCCTATTTTTCACGTTATCATTGGGTCATATAGCATGCTCAGATCTGAAGGTTTAGGTGGAGTCGATGCTCGGTACCTGTAGTTGCATAAACAAATTGTTGAGCACACACACACACACACACATATAATCCATATCACATCACACCATAAAAAGGGAATGCAAGCGATGTAGCTTTCTTGTAGAGAGAAGTGCGGCACTTTTCCCTTGCACCCAAGCACAATAGAGATAATAAACAATGTACATCACATTAGTAACATCAATAAACGTAAAGGTGCTCAAAGATAATTCATCTCAATAATCATCTAGCTACTATACATAGATAACATCATATAGTCACACCAAGGAAATTATCATATAACTCATCATCCAATGGTCCATACATCATAAAACATAAATTCCATAAATACTATCCATAAGACATAAAAAGAATCAAATTAGATATCCAAAATCGACCAACACCAGATAGGATCGAAGCTACAAGGAAACTTAAAGCCATAAGGTCTTACAAGCCAAAAAGAAGTGGGCACTACACACACACACATATACATATATGTATATGTATATATGTGTATGTTTATATATATGTGTATGTGTATATGTGTATATATATATATATGTGTGCATATGTGTATATGTATATATGTGTGTATATATATACATATGTACATATATACATATATATGTATATACATATATGTATATCTATATATGTATATGTATATATATATATATATATATAATATATATAACATATGTATATAAATTTATGTATATACATACATACATACATACATATATACATGTATATACATATATGTATATATGTATGTATGTATGTATGTATGTATGTATATGTATGTGTATGTGTATATGTATGTGTATGTGTATGTATGTGTATATATCTATATGTTTATGTATGTGTGTGTATCTATATATATGTATCTATCTATCTATATGTATGTGTATATGTGTGTGTGTGTGTGTGTGTGTGTGTGTGTATTGTAATGGTTGGAAAATGGTGAATGATAGATCAAGAAGAGAACTACCCTTTCCATCAAAGAGAGATGAGAGCTTCGCTATTGATTACCATTCAAGCACTTTTCACCATGGTACATTAGAAAGAGGAGAGGATAATTCACTAGATTCAATCTCTCCACACAAAGATGGTAGATTGAATTCTGAATGGATCAGGAATGTTAAGTTGATCCCCTCTTCCTTGTTTGAAATGGAAAGGAATTGATTGAATTATGTAGTGCAAAAGTGACAAAGAACTAATTATAACTTGATATTGGAATATTGGATAAATTTGTGCACCTGGATCTAGCAATAAAATGTCAAGACGAAGTCGCCCTACGAATTTGAGGAAAAGTTGCCCAGACCGTGATGGGAATGTACACGATCCTCTGAAAAATCAGCGAAACAAAAAAGGTTTTTCCACCTCTCAAAATGAAGCTCGAATCCGAAAGTGCAGCTGTGAACCTACAACCTACACACAGAAAAGAGAGGAAAATGGGTTGGGATTGGGAGTTTGCCTTAGGTCAAACCCCAGTTTTTGAATTAACCAAGTAATGAAAGAAAGTACTTACAAGTAGATGTAAATGAAAGACTGAATTGTAAATCACCTCAAGGGAGCTTGTGATAGCAATGTTGATAGAAATTCTTGTGTGGAATTGAATGTTGTAATCAATTTCCTCTTCAATGATTGAATCCTTGACTTAAATGCAACACCTAGCCTTGAAGGGAGACTTGAGAATGCTCAATGCTGGAAAAGAATGCTTGAATTCTCTTGAATGCTTGATTGCTTGTGCATACTCCAATCTTATCCAACTTCCACTTTTCCAACTTGTTCAAATGACAGAGTGAATGCCCCCTTAATACATATTAGTGGATTTCAGTTTCATCACAGGCCGACATCGAGAGAGTTTTCCCACTCACTGCACAACCCACAATGCATACTCTAGGAAGGTCCTGCCCCAAAATAGGATAGGGACAGGGGGACCACACCCCTATCCTAGGGGGGATGGGGGTGCCAAGCCCCTATCCTACCCCTTTCTCCAGGGAAGAATTCAGACAGAGTGATGTGGAGGCCAAGGAAGAAGTTGTTTCCACAAGCCAAGCAGTCTCTGATCAGGCTAGAGGATTCGAGTTCGCATGCGCGAGGACCCTAATGTAGTCAAAAATTTCTACGGTCACAATTTTACGACACTACATTTAGCCCCCACTTTAGAGGGAGTATAAGCATATGCCAATACTGTCGGTAAAGTATAAGGAAACAAGATTGAAAGACTTTTACCACATCAAGGAGGCAAGATGCGTCAAGCCCTCAGTGGACTTAGGATCTTATGACTTCAATTGACTGCAAGTTCCCTTCACTATGAGTCAAGAAATAAAGCATACTAAAGATCACAAAGCAACAACAAAGCTCACTAAGTAATTCTAAGTATCACAAGAAGAAAAGAATGAGCAGAGTGTATGCCCCCATGTTAAAGCTATCACACGCACCTTATCAGGAGCGATTGCTTTAAGGTAGGATACACCCAAGAGAGAGAAGAGAGGGAGCACGTTATCATCGGGATTTAGCCCCCAATCAAGGAATAAACCCAAGGATAATGAACACAAAACATGAGGTAGTGTCTCTTTCCTCGAGGTCAGTATGTTGTATGATAACTCATGTATATCATATATGTATATGCATATAATAATCTTCATTCCCCAAAGAAGGACACTGCCTTAGAAGAAAGGAAAGAGAGGATGTCTTTTGAGTCAACATAAAAGAGACCAAGAAAAGATCTCAATGCTTTGCATCGTCCCCAAGTAGACATTAAGGGAACAATAGAAGAACACAGATACACATAGAAGAATGGTCACAAAAGAGAAATAAAGGAGAGAGAAAGATTTGCAGTGTTAATATCACTAATCTAGCATGACATCTTCCTCCTGATCTTGTTGATCACTATTTTGGGAAGGCGAGCAACATGCTAGAGGAGCGATATCAAGCACAATAGATGGAGCTATCACAACATTCAAACAAGGACTATGCTCATGTTGTAGGTCACTTTGTTCAATTCTAAAAGCTAGGATTAGGGTTTGTGAAAACTCATCTGATAAATGTTTGTCCACATCAACATACTCATACTCACTATCAAAAGCATTAGGAGTTTTATTACCATTATGAATAACATTTTCACTCATTTCTTCATCAAATTTTAGAGAAAGAGGAGCAAGAACATGAATAGGGGTAAAACCATCACATGTTTTATGCAACTTATGATTTGGTGATGTTGGTTGAACATCTTGCTTAGGAGAAAAGGGGATCATGTCAACCATCGGAGCCTAAGGAGACTGAGTATTTTGAGGGATAGCTTCACGAGCTCGAAGACAGAATCTTCGTTGGCGTTCTCTTGCACAACGATTTCGTTGAGTCTTAGTGGAATTCTGAGAAAGAGGAGGAACACTTGAAAAATTAGGAATGGTTCTCTCCTTGGTAGTTGAAGGTTTAGGTTGAGGTCTTTTTGGTTGAACAATAGGAGAAACGGGCCTCTTCTCTCGATAAGAGGAAGGAGATGAAACCATGCCATAGGAAGGAGGAATAT
Organism: Cryptomeria japonica; assembly: GCF_030272615.1. Classification (NCBI taxonomy): domain Eukaryota; kingdom Viridiplantae; phylum Streptophyta; class Pinopsida; order Cupressales; family Cupressaceae; genus Cryptomeria; species Cryptomeria japonica. Next base: position 590,454,641 of record NC_081412.1, on the reverse strand, counting down.
TAGGTGTAGGAAGGAGACCAATTCCATCATGAGGAGGAGTTATAGGTCTAACCTTAGGAGGAATATTGTTGTTCTCCTTAAGAGAAGGTAAAGTCACATCCATATGAGTATCTGGACAACTTTCCTTAGAAGCGAGATTAGTTCTATCTGAGAGGGGAAGAGCCTTATCTTGAAGAATAATAGGAATTTCAAGTGTTGGAGATCTAGGTTGACTTAAGGATAAGATCATATCCTTCTTCCATTTTTTCGTAAGATTGAAAAAGAGAATCGCTCCTTGATGGAAGAGATTGAAATTGTTTAAGACAAAAGAGATCAATAGGAACACCAGGGATTCTTTCGGATGGACGAAATAAGCTATGGTTTACAATTATGATTTATCCATTGTGAGGGAATTTCAGACACTTGTAGATTGGAGAAGCGATATCCTTCAAGGAAGATAGCCAAGGATAGCCCAACTTCAGACGAAATTGCTCAGAAGATGGTATGATAACAAAGTCAACATCCATGGATTTAGTATGAACTTCAACAGGAAGAGTGATAGAGCCAATGGTAGGACAAGATAAGCCATCAAATAACTTCACAATCACATTAGAAGCATCCTAGATTGGCTTATGCAATCGTAAAGTAAAAAGATACTCTTCAGTTATGACATTAACCATGCAAGAGGGATCAATGAGGGCACCATGACAAGGGATATCCTTAACCTTTTCCACTATGTATAAAGGGCCATCGGGTACTCTAATGGTCTCGCTAGGGTCAAATGTAATACAAGGATCCTTAAGCAAACCCTGTGTTTCTACCATATTAACCAAGTTTGGAGCCATAGAGGTGAATTCTTTAGAAGTGAGAGAATTAGGCACAATCTCAATAACGTTAGAGGTATAAGATGGCAAGGGATCAATGAAAATCTTAAGATTTTGATTAGGAGGAGCAACTGATTTATTCCCTTTATCATTCATACCTACCACGGATGTAGTATTATTATCAATCAAGTCTTGAACCTTATTTTTTAATGCAAAACATTTCTTGGTATCATGACCAGGTTGACGATGAAATTGGCAAAAGGAATTGTTATCAAAATAAGGAGATGCAAGTTTGGAAGGATCAATTTGTTTTAAAGGAGGAAGTTTGATAACATTTCTATGCAACAACTGAGACATAATACGATGTAAAGATTCATTGAAATGAGTGAACTATCTTTCTCTTTGGAAAATTTAGAAATAGAAGGCACACCTGTTGTAGAATTCACATAGTTGTTGTTGATTGGATCATTGAATTTGATGAATCTTTTTTGTTGGTTTGAACTTCGCAAATTTTTATTGAACGCTCTCCCCCTTATCACTTTGACCCATAGGAGTAGACTGCTCCATTTGACTCACAACCAGTTGATAACTATGGAGTGTTGTGCACAACTACGGAAAGGAAGTAAACTCAGACAAACGAAGATTTTGCCTGATATCTTTTTGCAAATTAGAAATGAAAATTCTTTGAATATCATTATGTTGGTAAATAGATTTGTCCCTTTCCTGAAACCTTAAAAACTATCTTCCTTAAGAAAAAATATAACTCTGTTTCGCCCTTTATAAAAGGAAACAAACTACCAACAGTTGGATGAATTGATTAAAATTCAACCTCTACATTAGAGGGCAGCTCCTCGTATGATTTGCAATGAATTTATTGTATAAATTAAATGCTAATACTTTTTACTAGAAAGTATTGAAGGGCTTCAACATTCATCCATCAACATGAATAAATGCCTTCAAACTAGGAGCATAGAAATTTTTCTAAAAGAATTTAATGAGAGTTCACAGGCTCTGATTTACAAACATGCTCACTATATAAATTCAAAGCATGGTAGAGGCTCAACAATACTGAAGGTTGATCGATACTCTCTCATGCCTCACAGGGCAAGGGGGATCAAGCAAATCAATACGTATGAGTCTTCTAACAACTAATGATAACCATGAATTGAAGAAAACACATAGATAACTGATCATAGAATGTTATCATGCCCATAGAAATTTTCTCAAGAAAGATTACTAATCTTCAAACACATAGATTCAAAGACTTCCTAACATAGCACTTCATTGATAATTAGCCATTCTATTTTCAAACAATTCATAGGAAAACCAAAATATTATCTACTGCCCCTAAAAATCACAATTTTTTGAAACCCTTACAAAGACAAGCTTTCCCTGCTTAAGTAGCCTCCAGGCTCATAGTTTTTACATTAAAAAATTACATTTTACTTTGATCAAAGTTAAAGAAACCGTTTACAATAACATGAAAGAAAACTAAATCAATAGCCACTGTGAGGCTGACACCTCATCTTTGGATTAACTATGCTTCCACTGTGGCAGAAGAGGTTATGGATCTGTCTTGCTTTGCCGCAGAGCCACGCCATTCCAAGTGCGCCTCTAAGAAGTTCAAGATGACCTAAAAATAAGGAAGACCAATGTGCTGAATCCTCTTCTTCCATACCTTTTTGTCCATGTTTACTTGTGCTACTTTTGCCTTGTGTACCTCCAAATGGTTAGAATAGACTATGAGTATCGATTCAATCCTTGCCACCTTTGAGAAGTCATTCGTGGTCAAACATTTTGTCATCTGAATGAATTGAATTCATTCCTGAAAGATCTTGGTCATATCCACAGCTTCCTCAATTGTCTTGGCACTGTCTTTCATGAGCTGGATGTCAATGCACTTGAGATCCTTCTGCATTGTATCGATCAAGTCTGTCAATCCTCTGAGCAATTTGGTGGATTCTTTGTGACCTTGCTTGATGATCGAGTTGCGCCACTCCACATTCTTCCTTGATACATACAATACATTATCATCCAAATTTTCTACTGGTTTTTCAGCCAATAACTTCATCACCCCATATTTTTGTATATCATTCATTTGTGCAAGGACTGCTACCCATTTGATCCTTTCTTTCTCCCAAGCCACTGTTTCATGCTCTAATTCCTTGCTCACAGTTTTGGCATCTTTATAAACTTTCACCAGATTAACGATATAATTTGATCCCTATTGCATTATAAGGTCCAACCATTTATTGAACATTTATGTAACTACTAGGTTCCTTTGAAGTTGGTCTAACATCTTTTGATTGGTCAGAGATTTATGATTAAATGATATCGGTATCTGTGACAATGGTTGGGGGTTTGGATTATGGATGGCATTGATATACTCAGCCATCTGAGTAACAACTTGCTTCAATTCCCTTTTGTCTTTTTCATCCTTCCATGTTCTTGAAATTATCCTTTTTGTGGATGATTCCAAATGCTTAACATCCACAGCACGCGAAGCAACTCCCAAATCTATCTTTTCAACTATAAAATCCTCCTCAGTAGCTTTGTCTACATCCTTTCCTAGAATTGGTTTGGTTATTTCGACCGTCCAGTGACCTATTGCTTCATCTACTTCAAGCATTGTTTGCGTCTTGAGTTTCTTCGGCTTTGATGCCTTTCCCAAACATCTACTGACCATGTCTTCCATTGGGATTATAATCGGCACTACACTTCGTTTCTTTCCAACAACAGCTTCCAACCATCATGGTACATTTGCAGGCTCTTTAGGCGGATGAGTTTTTGTATATCAAGTGAAGCGATAATGACCAAGGTGTTCATGGGGTCATGTCAGATTTCCTCTTCCTTGCTCATGTCTATTTCCTACACCTCAGGCTCATCTAGATCCTGTGGATCCATTGTTTCCTCAATCTCTTCACTGGGGCCTAGGTCTACAACAACCTATTTCAGAATGGGCTCCCTACTCTTCTTCTTACGCCTGGACCGAGTTACTCGAGCAACTATGAGACCTGATGGTGACTTCTTTGATCTCCTAGGTTGGATTTTCTCAACAATAGACCTTGAAACATGTGCAACATTAACAATTTCGTTAGTGGAAGAAATGGGAGATTGAGTCATAATGTGTGAATCAATTCTTAGTTCATGTGAGGACGTGAGGTCCCTCCTTAAACTTTTGGTTTCTCAACCATCTTTCTATTCTTCTCACAACATTGAAGGTTCTAGTTTGAATACTGTCATCCTCCTTTTTATTCCAATCAATTTTTGGAATTGGTTTTCCCTAAACCTCTGTGTCAAACTCAAGATCTAGGACATCTTCTCCTATATCTTTTGATACTCCAGATATATTAATTGGATGCTCCATGGTAATTATTTGTTGCAAATTGAACATTGACCACAATCTTTTCCTTACCTCATATTCATCACTGTAGTTTTCCAAGTAATCCTCCAACTGAGGCTCATGACAAAAATGGTTATCTACATTTAGGTTTTCAATGGCATAACCTCTATTGTCAAACTTTCGCCTTGTCACATATGGCTGCAAGTTCATCCTCTTGAATTCTAATTCTAGGTTCAGGGCATCAGATACAGATTTGCAGCTATAGTATCCAAGTTCAACAAGGAATACAACTCCAGACTCGCCCTTTGTTCCCAATCTTTTATCAATGTATGCTAGTTGCCTGCTCACCTCTATAAGTGCATAGCTATCGAAAGCATACCTAGGCAGCTTGAATGGTTGGCCCTCAAAACCACCTACCTATAGGTAAGTAAACCTGGGAAATTAAATAAAGAAGTTGTCATATATGCTTATGAACTCCATTGCTTCAATAGACATTCTCCTATTTGCATCCCCCTGGAGCTCAAAAGCAATTTTTCCCATGAAGACTCCATTCCACCTATCAATTTGCTCGATATGTCTTTGCTGCTGTAATAGGGGATAATAATTATACACCCTCATCCCATCTATCCAAGGTTCATTAGGCAAACCAGGCCAATCCCTTATACAAGCTAGTATGTAGAAAAGATAAGAAGACATATAAAAACCTGACATTCCCACAAAATTGCTCAATCCTTCATGAAGTCTTTCTGCAATTACCTGAGACCAATCGAGATACCTGTCGCCAGATAAAACCACCTGGATGAAAAAATACATCCAATCCTCCCAATAGAAAGAGTGTGAGTTTCCCTTCACACTGTTCAAAAGTATCACAATGTCCCATACTTTTGTGATGAAATGCTCTCTAGTCAAGGGCTTTGGCAGTCGTGACCCTCCTTTCTGAATTTTTAGGAGCCAATTCCTAGCAATTACGCTCCTATACTTAATCTTCTTTTCCGAGAAATAGGCATACGAATTCCCAATGGTCCAGTCCTCATATTCATCCTTGTGCGGAATTCCCATTGTTGCCATTACTATTTCTCTGTTGATACTGACTAGTAGCTCACCATTACTAGTTTTGATGCATCTATTCTTTGTATCATATCTATTCATGCAAGCCATCACCAAATCCGGACATGGTGCGATAAGCAGAAACACAGCAGCTTCAACAAGACCACTTTTCACTATTTTCTCCATCATTGAACTGGTTTGAGGGTTCTTGGCTCTCTCTAAGAAATCCCCTAAATCTACATGAACCAAGGAAGTGTCTTCTAGTTCTGGTAATATGCTCACTAGACACGAGGTTCGACCAAGCTTCAGCAATATTGGCCTCATACTGCCTATCTATACTTCTAACCAAGAAATTCTAAAATAAGGCAGAATTTTACTCCAACAATTCAGATATTTTCTTCCTATACTGATAAATCTTCAGAACTTAAAGAAACACAACTTAGGAGGAGTCGTCTGAACTTACTCGTTACCACCATGAAAACTGGAAATTCCTCAGGAAATCAGGGCTGGTTTTACCTTCGACGCCTCCAATTTTCTCAAGTATGGTTGTTGTAACCCTTTCAACTATGGAAATAAATTCATACATTCCCTTCAATCAGACGAGAAAATATCTATAAAGCCACACACACTTCATCATGATTTACCCAAACGTGCGAAGTAACAGTGAAATGACTAAAATCTGACACCTTCTTAATTATCCATCACTTCCGCACAAGTAGTTGATGCACTCGTGATTAATTTTCATATTTAGAATTTTAAACTACTGAAAAGGGAATATTCCTTCTTGCCGCGCCGCTTTCATTTTCATCAAAAAGCCATAGAGTTAGTTTTGAAGTGAACTCATGAACCTTGAACCATTTGACAAAAAGTTCAACGGTTTAAGTTCATTTAGTGGATGAGCGGCACACAACAATACTGGGAACGAGCAACAATGATGATTATTAGACAGAAGCCTTGAACCATTTGAACCGCTTGAGATTTGGTTCAAGGTTCAAGGTCGGAAACCAACTTAAAATATATGGACCCATGCTCGTTATACAACGTTATATTGTCGCGACTCACAAAAGACATTTTGAACCTTGAACCATTTGACAAAAAGTTCATGGGTTCAGAACTCAAGACGTAAAACAAAAGCGCACTTGCTCACACAAAAACAAAGACCACAAATAACTTTCTTCTAAAACGCACTTTGAACCTTGAACCTATTGAACCTTTTAGAAAGAGTTCAACGGTTCAAGTACGAAGGAAAACAAATGACCCAACAAAAATAAAGGCACAATAAGGCAACTTGCAAGTATGAACATTCAAAAGAGAAAATTGTAGGGAGGACTAACACATTATCAGGTACATGAAAAAAAAATTGAGCACACAAATGCTTATATCTACCAATGAAATCAGTCACTTTTTCTTTAACACCTTGTTTACAATGCATTAAATTAGTCAAAGTGATTTTAGGACCAATGTTGTTTTGAAATTGTTGGATGAAATAATTTGCTAATTGTTGAAAAGAAGTGATAGAATAAGAAGGCAGAGAGCAATACCATTATAAAGCCTTATCTCTTAGGATTCTTGTAAACAATTTTGCAAGCAATCTTTGATCATAAGCAAAATCAGTACACAAGGTTTGAAATGTTTTGACATGCGTAAGAGGATCGCCTTTTCCATTATAAAGTTCCAATTGAGGAATCTCCACATGTTTAGGTGGCACAACTTTAACAATATCAAGAGAAAGTGGGCTCACAACATCAAAGGTGGGCACACTAAACTTGGATTGACTCGTGGAAGCAATTTGTTGTTGCAAGGAAGACACGGTTTGAGAAAGATTGTTGATTGTCATTTCGGTGGAAGAATTGATGTTAGAAATAGGTGATTGAGAAGGTGGTGTGATTTTGTTGAAAGAAGGCATGGAATGAGAATAAGGTGGTGGGACATTATGATAAGTAGGCATTGGTGATGATTGGGTAGGAAAAGGGACACTTAAAGGAGAAATAAAGTTGTTGAAGGAATTGCCCCCTTGTGTCACACTGATTGGTTGAGGAATAATAGGAACACTCATGGAAGACATAGGCAAATATGGAGGACTAAATGAAGAAGAGGGATTGCCCCCATGACCTATGGTTGTAGGAATGACATTTTGAGCTGAAGTAGCCATGATGTTGGATGTGAAAGTAGGAATACTAGTCATAGGATTAGTCAAAGGAATAGAGGAATTGTGTTGAAGGTTGTGAGTAACCTATGGTTTAGGCACAACTCTTGATAGGCATGACAATAGAATCAACAATATGTGCAATGCCACGCAATATATCAATTCCATTCTTATCACTTTAAAGCATTTGTTTAAGACCTTCAATTAATGGAAGAGCTTCACTATTAGGGTATTCTTGGGACATCCATTGTTGAAAGCTGTCAAATTGATTTTCCAATGTAGAAAGTTGATCTCAAGAAACCCTAGTTAAAGCTTCTTCTTCATCATGGGATCCATCAATGGGGTGAATAGGCACATGATTAGGATGGGAATAATTAGCATGGTCCTCATTAAAGAAGTTACCCAAATTAGGCTCCGTTTCCTCGGTAATTAAACCTTGGGATGCCTTCATTCTAATACTTCATCTAACAGGGATAGGATTGGTAGGGCTAATAGTGGTAAAACTCATGCACTAGATCGAAATTTTAAATTTTGAATTGTAAAACAATGATTACAAAATTGAGTAATGCAAAATTCAAAAAAATAATGATTACACAATTTGAACTTTGTTGGAGGAAGGGAATAACACAATTTCCAAAAATGAAAGGAAATTGGAATTTTAAAATTAGGGCCAAGGGAATACCACTCAATTTTAAAATTAGAATTTTTAAAATCAGGGTAGACTATAATTAACCTCTTTTAAAACAATTCTTGAAAGTTGCAATGTTGAATTTTGAAGGTATTTCCAATTCTAGAGGTATAAAAAATAGATAAAATCAGCCAATCTTCTGGATTTAGGCTATTAAATACAGTCATAACAGTCTCCCGAAATTTCGGGAAAAAAGTCAAGGACCGTGGCGGGAACGCACATGGTCTGACCAACTTTTTTCTAAATTTTCAGGGATGGATATTACAATGATTTTAAAGCTAACCCCAAAAAGTTGGCAAATTTTACAATTTCTAGATGGCCGAAATGAAGGCACAAATGTGAAAATAGGACCCTATTAGGGTTTTGAAGAAAAAGAGGAATTGAAGTGCAATTTTGAAAAGGGTCAAACCTAATGGATAGGGACACCTTGGAAAATATTTAGAAATATAAATGTAACTTAAATGATTTGAAATTCACACAAAATCCAATTAATTTTAAAAATTAGGGTTTGACGACCTAACCACTCAATTTTGAAATTTGAATTTTGGGAAAAAGGGGGGAAATTGAAATTTTGAATTGTAGGATTGAAGACGAATCTGAGAACAATAAAAAATTTGAAAATTAAATGGAAATCCAATTTTTGCAC